>NC_064756.1:9318832-9618832 GCF_011397635.1 Epinephelus fuscoguttatus | reverse complement strand
CTAGAAATGTACCTAGAGTGTCATAGTTTGACACCCAGGGCCACTGACCAAGCATTGGAGTTGGTAGTGAGGACTCGTTAGTTTAACAGGGTCACCAGTCAATATATGCTTCTGTAGTGATATTGCAGTTATGCTGAAACAGCAAAAACACATTACATGATACAGCAGATATGCCTATGCATTTACTCATTCGTAGCCACACCAGTAAGGTTCTAAAAATGGCAAAGGTCTGGCTGTTGGTTGGTTGGTCCACCATTTTAATCCAGACCGAAATACTATATCAACAGCTACTTGATTGATTGCCATGTAATTTTGTACAGTCATGGTCCCCAGAGGATTAGGATTAATCCTAATATCTTTGGTTCCCCCAGTGTCTCCCGTACATTCATTTATCTGTGGCGGTGCGCCACGAATAAATTATCTCCGCCACATATAGATTTTTATGCTTTTGGCGCTACCTGTTCGACCTCGCTCATAAACACATTATAATGGGACTCAGTGTCTGTGAATGTAGCTTGTCGTTACAATTCTGGTGCAATAGGTGGCGGTATGCATCGTAAAGACGCACTTAACGCAGCTGGTCCACCAGAAGAAGAAGAAGCAGACGTAGTAGCAGAACGGATCCAAAGACCTCTCGGTACAAATATGTGGGCAAACAAGTCCAAAAGTGGTCCCAACAACTCTAACTCATCATGTTATATTAGCTGTTTTATTAGCCTGTGTCTGTATTAACATAGGTGGAAGCTCAACATGTGCAGAGACATTAACTCACGCTGTTAGCAGTGTTAACTGCAGCGCGAGTCCCGTAGCAGCTCGCCCCCCTGTTAATCAATTACAGCGGCTCCACTGGCAACGGGAGCGGCACGACAACCCCCGTCTGTCGCGCGACAACTCTCTATTTTATGCGGCTCTTCTATTTTTGTCGCGCTATGCTCCCCTACGCGACCCTCCGGCAGATAAAAACTATATGAAATAGTGTGCTAAACGAGCACAATGTGTTTTTAAATGGATAAGCCATTATCAGAGGTGATATGTGATGATTTTTTCCATGCATTCACCCATGTTTATCCGTGACATTGTGTAAATGTCCGTGGTGGACATTTGAAAGCGAGTAGATGACAAACAGTACAGTAAACTTGTAGATAACTCAAATATATGTAATAACTTAGGTGGAAAATGCTTTAGCATTTCATGCAGTCTACATGCAGCCTCTCGGCTTGGCAAACAGTAAACAACCCCGCTAGCGTTTCTACGTGTCGCTTCCGTACGCAGTCAGTGGAGCCCAAATGAATACGCCGCGACGCTACGCTGACGTGTAGTAATTAACTCTGACATTGGACTCTGACGTTGGACGTTCACTTCTTCACACAGATGAGTATTGAAAAATATTTTTAATACACCCCCCCCCAGGACCACACCACCACGAATAGATTCCTGTCCTGTGGGAAACACTGGTTCCCCCCTCTACATTTCCTGTAGTGAAACCCTTTGATAAACATGGGCTGCACTTACCTAGCGTCTTTCTAGTCCTCCAACCACTCAAAGCACTTTTACACTACAGTACATGTTACAGTCACCCATTCACACACACACATTCACACACTGGTGGCTTAGACTACCATACAAGGTGCCACCCGCTACTCAGTAACCATTCACATGCACTCACACACCAAAGGAACAGCCATTGGGAGCAATTTGGGGTTCAGTATCTTGCCCAAGGATACTGCAACATGTGGACTGGGGGAGCTGGAGATCTTACTGTCGATCTTCCAATTAGTGGACGCCCCACTGTACCTCTGAGCCACAGCAGCAAACTTAAGTTGAAACTAGGGAATATCTTAAAATCTTCTGGATGGATTGGAAACACATTTTGTTGAGACAGCTATTGTTCACAGACAACAAATCCCCCTGACTTTGCTGTCTTTTCTCAGTACCACAGTGAGTGTTTCTAAAGGGATTCCTATTGCTATTGTGTGCTATTGAATGGATTCCTGTGAGATTTGGTGCAGATTGTCAGGCCCACCTCAGATGAAATCACTTTGGTGGTTCTTATGACTTTTCTTGTAGTGCCACAATGAGGTTAACCTTTTTCATTTTTAAGTGAAATATCTCACCATTGGATGAATCCTCGTTGAATTTGGTACAGATATACATGGTGCCCGGAGGATAAATCCTAATGACTTTGTGATCCTCTGATTTTTCATCTAGCCCCATCATAAGGTCAACATTAACTGCACAACGGCCCACACTTTTGTAAAGACATTCATGGTTGTCACATCATGCATCCAAAATGCCATAATGATCAATTGGGAACACTGGGAGCAGTGTGATGGCCATGTTTTTTTTTTTTTTAATTTTTTCCAGTTCTTTCAATACAATACATCCATCACTGCTTATGCTGGATATACACTACATAAGACTCAAGCTGATTTTGGGCCCAATTCCTAAAGCCCCAATGGTTTTAAAGATCGCCTCACCAGATTTTCCTGCGCTGTGAGGTACTCTATGTTAAGAGTATTTCTATAAATCCTCTGATCTGCTTTGAAGTTTATCCTGTCTAAACCAATTTCAAATGGAAATATTAAACATGTTTAATATTTCTGATGAGATATCTTGTTGTGAGGGGGAGCCCTGAGGAGAACCAAGGATCGCCAGTGATCCCGCAGGTCTCACAGGGTATGAATGCAATATCAAATGGAATTTAATAGTTTACTCACCTTCACTGTAACATGTCCATGTTCACTCTGTCTTCATGTCTTCGTTTGTATTTTTAAATTTTTCTTCATGAATATTCTGTAAAAAGTGGTGGGAAAAGTAACAGCCAGTTCTTTCTGCAAGCATTCCACCATGTTCGTTTACTTTAAAGTCACGTCTGATCATAAGAGATTTGCAAGATTCCCAGCTTCGAGAGTTGGGACTCTGATTGTTCATGAATGGGATCTGTTAGTGTGTGGTGTGCTGATTAAGTCAGATGGTTGCTCTGCACACATTAATAGGAACAAAATTCAAAATTATGATTGCATGTCATTATGGCTGGGGTCTCTCACGTTTGAAAAATCTTTTAATATGGGCCAGTCTCAAGCGGAAGCAAGGGGGAGTGAGAGTAAGCTGCCACATGACTGTGTACCATCAACTACCGTCATGATTGTGTGTTTGTTGTGGTGCTTTTCACCACGTGGGCCCCATAGATTACCCTCTTCTTTTCACCATGTACATCTTCTCAACGTCCTACCCCTCTAGTCTTGGTGCTCTTCCTCGAACTACACCCGTTTTCGAACTCAGCCTTCATTTTGATCTCAACTCAAGAGTGCACTGAATGCACTTTTCTTTGGAAGACTTGCTTTTAGCAGTACTTAATTATCGAGCACCATAGTGCTCAAAACCCTGGCAACAGATTCATTGTGAAATGTTTTTAAGGAAGTACAGGAAAAGTGATGACACAAATTCACACATCAGATTCTTCTGTTAATCAGACACAAAAAAGTTCTTGTGCTAAGCTGTTCAACTTCTGATTTTTTTCATTTAAATTTTGAGGTTAGATCTAGAGCAACAAAGTCAGGAATTTCATGCAGACATGCGAACAGAATCACTTTTTTTTTAAAATCCACACTCAAAACTTTAAAGAAAGCCACTAATCTCAGCACCGAGACACATTTATTTCTTGACTTTTTGTGGATAAGCATCAGATCTAAGAGATGGCGATTGACTCCTGCTGCAGGGGCAGAAGCAGATAAGAACCCATAAAACACTTTGGCTGTTTCTTTGTAGCTGTAAACCTGTAAAGAGAGAAGAATGAGCCTGACTGGAGTCCAATCACATGTTACAGGGTAGTAGAGGAAGGCAGCAGCAGGACCACCATGGTAGACCAAGGTGTTCAAAAGACCTGAAGATACTGTGCTGTCTTTTGTTGTTGAGCTGTGAAGATGACATTTACACCATGATTTTGACTATTCTGGTCACTCCATACTGCAGCCTTGATTTTCAGACCCCCAAAATGCTGAACTATATCAGGATTTTTATGTCTCTCCTTTCTGCAACATGTAAAATTCTCCAATAAAAGCAAACATAACATGATGAAAAAAGAACCTCAGCATCACAGCGGTAGAGCAGTAGACAGAGTTCACATTACGTGTGTATGCATATGTCCTTGAGTGTGTGTTGGTTATTCATAAGGGTTTGAACCCAAGAAGTGTATCAAAGTCTTTCCACAGCCCTTACTTTGGTTTTAGCTTCAAAATCAAACACTCCAAAAAGTATTTTCAGGGTGATTTCAGGCCTGGCAGTACTTTCATCCTTGTGCAGTCTAGAATACATGACTCATCTGCCCTTGGCGCTCATTTGTTATAAGCTATAGATTCAACGGAAACTCTGTGTGTGTCAATACATGGATGCTTGACCTGACTGAATCATTTGTGAGGCCTCAGCCTGCTTTATCTGAATGCGTTGGAGGATTGAGGTCGTGTTTCTCTTTAATGGACAATTTCTCTGTAATGGTTTTTCACAAAATAAGGAAGGCCAAGAGCCAGGCATGATTACTGGTTATTCTTTTCCCTGTATGTAAGAGCAGGATCAGACTATTGAGATTCAGCTCTCATTCTGATGTGCTCTGGCCAGATCTGAGTAGCCAGCAGGCTGTCACTGAATAACGGGATGCAGCTATCGCACTGCTATTGATTCTGTAGAAACAGAGAGTCCATCCTGGGCTGATGAAATGTTTACAGAATGCTTAAAGCTAAGAAAAAAACAGCATCTGAGGAGAGTAGGCTTTTTGTGACACATTGCATGTCCTGTTTTGTAAAAATGAAATAAAAAATAGCAGCAGTGATTTTTGTGTAGCTTGGAGCATCATGCACACCACTGTTTACTTTCAGAATTGCATCGTGTGTGTTTAGACCATGAAAACACACACAGGATGTGTGCACACATGATTCAGTTCTGAAATTACATTAGTCAGAAATCCTAAAAATACAGAGACAAACTCAGTATTTATTTTTACACATTGATCTCTAGCCAATTAACTTAGTGCCAGGTGACTGTATTTGGATACAAAGCAATCAAGCTATGCTGCTGGTGTTGCAGATTTTTTTTCTTTTAATTACCAGAGGCCTACTATGAAGCAGGATGTAAAGTTAGGGAGGTAACTACAGGGTCAGCTCTGGGTTTTCAGTACAATGAAATAGGTTGTCTTTTTACAGGAATAAAGCAACGTGGTAAATTATGCTGAACAGCTAACCTGCTCCAGAGCAGGTTATGTTCATGGTATCGAATCGCACTCTGTCAACACCCCGAACTCTGAACAGTCAGATCACAGAAGAAAAAATAATTTGTGGATGAAAGTCCGGAGTCTCAGGTAAAAAAGAAATAAATAAATAATGTATATATTGTCATAGGTCAGTAGTACTAGTCGGTAATTCCATTGTTTCAGGACTCTTTCCACAGGTTTTAAATCAGAGCTTTTAATAAATTGAGAGATTGTTAATGTTTACACATTAAACACGTGACTTTAACAGCATTCGAACTTATGCTTTAATTTATTTTAGTCCGCAGTGATAGTGTTGCTATTTTACACTCTGATTCCTCACTCCAGCTCAGAATAATGAGACACCTGTGCCGTGAGAACTGGGAAAAAATATCTTATTTTATTAGTGAAATATTCCACACACTCTTAATTGGCTCTGGTTACAGTACATGCAACATTTCTCTTATATAGACCTCATCAGTCATTAACGAGGCTGCTTTTCCACTCTTTACTCCGATAGCAGAGACAGTGGCATTATTTCAAAGTGTTTTATGTGACATATTCAGAGTGGTGTCATCATCATCATCAGCCAACTAAATAGCAAAAATACTCTTTAGTAATGCCAGTTATAGTCTAGTGATACCTACACCTAATTTAAGTCTTGGCCAACAGTGACTTTTTGGATAGTATATTTCCAATATTTCTACATTTCCATTATAAGATTACAGAGTATCATTTATATACCACACCACTGACATTTTACTGTCTCCCAGTTACACTTTCGTAACTTTTCATGTCATATCTTATAAAGTAGCAAGGACAACCCAGATTTGACTGAACTAGTTGATAACCAGCTTTGTAGTACCAGTTATCCAGATGGCCAATGTTAGGGTTAGTCAAACCAGATAAGGAAAAGATATCCTGGGTAAGTTGAACTGACTTTGTAGTAGTCTGGTCAGCAACATTGAGCAGTAGTGCTTATTTTAATGAGGTTATAGTCGTTCCTTAGCTTAATGTTATATAATAGTAAGTACTTGGTTAATTGTTTTTGGAAAGCCATTTCTGGCACACACAGTTGATGTTCCTTCACAAAATGAATACTACTAAAAGAACAACTCAAAATGATTAACACTGAAAAATCATCATTATGTAGATTCTGTGATGAGGAAGAGGAAGACCAGTTGCATTTGTTTTTCTATTGCCCATATGTTGCAGATTTCCAAGGTTAGCGGGGGCCTGTCAACATTTCTTTTAAATGTACAACTTCAAACAGTATGTTGGTAGGTAAAATATTTACAATTAAAATGCAATCGAGAACTAATTTGAATCAGTTTTCTGAAACATGCAGCCCAAGGTCAAAGTCTTACAGAACAAAAAGAAAGAAAAGATTGCTGTAAACCATCTCAAAGAAGCACAACACTCCATGAAAAGATGAAATTAATTGAATTTTGTGTTTTCATTTCATGTCCTTGTTGTTCTTTGTTTGTGCAGCGCTGCACAAGTACTGTATAGACAAGACCTCTTGTGCAATAGCAGTTGGTAGTGACCAACGTATCCCCTCAGGGGATTTGAATATTGAGGTCAGTAGGGTTCAGTTATCATTGCTTAGGTACCTTCAGACTGACCGACCTCACGGTGAACAAGCCATAAAAAATCATGTAAGGACTGTTTTTTCCCTGTTATGCACTACAGCTTGAAGCTATGGTAGAAAGATGCACTGACTTAGAGATTCTGGATGGACATCACTCATCCTGACATGCTTCGTAAATAATAACCAGTTGAACACGAAGACATACACAGGAACAGTCATGTTCAGGGCCGTCAGTGTACCGCAGTTATCTGGTCTGTCAGGTCAGGTCTAGAAATTTAGTTAAGGAGCACATGGACTCTGAAAAGTCTCTGCCTAACAAAAAGATGGGATTTCACTAACATGCTTTTCTTGTTCATTAAAATGAAATAACATTATGTTCCAATTTCTACAAATTGATTTCAGGGTTTTTAGAGGATTGCAATTATGGAAGTAGCTTTTTGCGTAACCTTCTATTTTCCGAGGTAAAGGACCCCGCACTTGCTTTTCACTGTTGCATCTAATTATATTGTGGAGTTCATGAGGTTTTAAATGATTCGGAGAGACATCTCTGGTTTAATGTAATATTTGATTTTTCTTTAAATGGTCATAAGAAAAACTCCACTTCAGTGTCTAATTCAGTTACAGTTTAGTGAATCTTTTTGTTTCCCTTTTGTATTTTTTTTCTATTTAAAATCAATTATTCAGACGTGAGAAATGAAATGCAATTTGCTGCACAACTGTCCATTGTTGAGGAGAGCCCTGATGTATATTGTGTCCTGTCTAATCTAGTTACCAACTCGATGGTATCGCTGCCATTGCAAGATGAAATATTAACACACACGTACACTATTTATTTAAAAGATAAGGCATAGCAACTGAATCAATGTAAGACCAGCACCTTTCCCCACTTTTTTTTTATGCAGTCATATTATTTTTAGTCATTGCAGCCACATGGCTCTCTGGTAATGCCAATCTGTCAGCTGGTCCACCATTTTAGTCCCGTCTGAATTATCTCAACAACTATTGGCTCGTGATGCAATTTTGGTCAGATGTTCATAGTTCCCAAAAGATGACTCTCAATAACTTTGGCACTCCCCTGCCTTTTCCTGGAGTTTCACCCGTAGGCCAAATTGTTCCCTTATGTTGAAAAATTTTAAATATGTATTTGATGGACTGGCACCACATTATGTACAGGCAGACTTTATTCCCAGATGATGAATCGTAATAACTTTGCTGATCCCTTGACTTTGCCTCCGGTGCCACTATGAGACTCACAGTTGTGGTTTTGAGTGAAATGTTGGATAGACTATTCAATGTACTGCCATGGAACTCGGTCCAGATTCCCCTCAAGGTGAATTGTTATAAGTTTGGTGGACCTTTAACTTTAAAAAAAAAAAAAAAAAAAAAAAAAAAATCCCCTAGCGTCAACAGGTCAACATTGTAACTGGTCTAATGCATTGTTTCATGTAGATACCTGCACAACTCATGACATATCCACTTTGTGTTTATTGTTAGCAAATGTTAGCATACTAACATGCTAAACTGGTGAAACTGATAAACATTATACTTGCCAAGCATCAACATGTTAGCACTGTCATTGTGAGCATGTTAGCATGCTGATGTTAGCATTTAGCTCCAAACACTGCTGTGCACCAGTACTGTCTTAAGCCCAGCCCAGACCAAAGATTCACGATAAGACGAGCTCGCTGTTTGCCAACATTCTAAAAACCTGCCCATTCACACCAATGCAACTAGATGATATGGTGTATCATCTCTACGCAACAACTCTCTGTACTTCTGTTCTGATTTTCAGCTTTTCAGGCTTATTTTGAGGCTGTATATAATTTGTAGCTAGAATATGAATGAGGATAGTGATAGAGATACTGGCTACAGCTGCATTTGCAGTAGTAATGAAACGGCGAAAAACAGAAACAAAAGCAGCATCAGATGGACTGTATTCATAATAAAAACGCCACAGTAATATAAATAACCAGCACCAAATCATCAGTCAATGAGAACGTGTGTTTGGGGGGCATAAGCACATACAGCGAGCAGCAGCAACCCACTGTCTGATATCAACACACCGTGAGGACGAAAACAGAGGGCTTGGAGGGATGGAGCACCTGCCGCAGCAAGCGGACACGCCATCTGCGGTCATTTTGACTTGGCCAGTGGACTTGGCTGTATAAACAGGTGAAGTACTTTACGTTCCAAAACCAGCTGCTGGCAATTTGACCAGCTGAGAGCAACTGACACCATCAGCCAGCGGCCAGTCCACACCACCGCAGCTTTTCTCTGCAGCGTTATAAAACAGTTTCGTCTCGTCACGAATCTTTGGTCTGAATTGGGCTTTACAGAGCTGATAAAAAGGCTGCTCTTAGTTTCATCCATTTCTTTATCTTAGAGGATAGAAGACAGATAGAGAGAGGCTAAAGGGACACAGAGGCTTGATATTTGAAATGTGGACAGTGACGGGCCTAACCTCATCTTTTTCTTTTGAAGACAAGAGGGTTTCTCTGGCAGCAAAAAGAAAGACAAGGTGCAATACATTCGTCTGTCACAATCTACCAGGTTTAAAAGCTTTCTCCTTGCTGTCACCTTGGCATGGTCTCTATTTGTCTGCTTGATTAACTTGCGTGATGGAGCAGGTTGAGTCACTGTTGCAATGACAGAGTCCTCTGCAACAAGCGAGAGGTCGCTGCCAAATGTTGCTGTTAATGAAAATAATGTTTCGTAACACACAGAAATACCCCCATACCATTCTGTAATTCTAGCCCATAAAAGTGAAAGCAAATCTTAATGAAGGGTAGTATTTGAAAAACCAAGGACACTGGGTGCCCTACCTGTGTACGTCTCCTTTGAGTCAGTAAAGTGGATTCTGTGGATGAAGTGCAGTATTGCCATCCTGTAGATGGCTGCTGTATAATCCTGAGTCTACTACCAATATGAGACATGGTGTGTTATTATCTGAGCTCAGCAAAAAATGTTAAATTACCTGGAAAAATAGCAGAGTTCAGTCATTGGCTTTTATTTTGGGGTAATAAGACTCAGTGCGTGCCATTATCTCCATGAAACACATACACACAGATGGTGTAAGAGCAGAGTACAATTTTCTAACAGCAGATTGGGGGCTGCCTGCGTTTCCATGGTGCTGTCTTGTCTCCCTCCTGTCAGTGGAAGTGCTGCCGATTGTTAATGCATTTGCTTGTCGGATCAGTGGTACTCTGCGCTGAATAAAACTTTCATACGGGGAACAGAGTACGCACTAAGGCATATGCTGTGGCACAGATGTGGACAGACTCTGCTGCTGTGATGATAAGGGGTCACGCTGGCTGTGTTACAGGCTCGGCCGCAGTGTCAGGAGATGCTTCAGGAGTGGATGTGATGCACAAAGAGGTTAACAGAGACACAGAAGGGAAGAGGCAGAACACGGAGTGCCAAAGCAGCGCACATGCACAGACTGTCTATGTTTGTGCCATAGTGTATTGAATTATATGACTTTATAATGTTTATTTTTCGCCTCTCTGGCGAGAATCAGCTTCATAACAATTTTGTGAAGAGTTTGTGTTGTTGTCGGAGAGAGTGACTCAGAGATTGTCACTCAGTCCACTTCAGTCTGGCTGGAAGTAACCAGCAGTAAGGCCTCTTTGACTGTTGATAAAGCTTTAGTTTTACTGTAGTGTAGATTGTTTCACAACCAGTGTAGTCATAACGAACCACATGAGTCTTTATAGCAAACATGCTGCAGTCAGACAATGTTAAAGATATTTTTTGTGGGGCATTTTTGCCTTTAATTGATAGGAAAGCTGAGTGTGAAACGGGGAGCGAGAGAGGGAATGACATGCAGCAAAGGGCCACAGACTGGAGTCGAACCCGGGCCACTGCGGCAACAGCCTTGTACATGGGGCGCCTGCTCTATCCACTAAGCCACCGACGCCCCCAGACAATGTTGAATGAAAGTTTGAGATATGGTTGTATCTATTCCACATAGGGCTGTAACGGTACATGTATTTGTGTTGAACCGTTCGGTACGCAACTTTCGGTTCGGCACGACCCTGTACCGAATTATTGGGCGCAGGATATCATTTTATTTTATTTTGTTTTATTTTAATTCCGTTTTTGCGAGCCAAACCATTTAAAATATCTAGTTCCCCGACGGACATAATTGAGTGACGGACCAAGTCCGACCATAAATCTCCGCTTTCATTTTGTGCAGCGCATTCTCGCATTTTGACAACATGGCAAGTGAGCCTGACGAACCTGAAGACCCACCCGCAAACCTTAAGTCCTCCGTTTGGGACCACTTTGGTTTCAGGGTAAAATACGAAGATGGAAATAAACAAGTTGACAAGACAAAAGCAGTGTGCCGACATTGCAGAACAGTGGTCGGGTATGTACTTGGAAACACGCCTAACATGCTAACGCATCTAAAGCGACACCACCCGAGTTTGAACGTTAACCGGCACAACTAGAAAAAGCAATCTGGTGCAAACTACAATATCGTTGTCGTTTAAAAAGAAAGAGCGTTTCCCTGACCATTGCGCTAAAGAAACGATCAACGCCATTGGAGTTGAGTAAAATTGTTTAAGCTGCAATATCCAGCATAAGCATGTTTTGTTTACTGCACTTTAACAAAGTGGGAAAGTTAAGTAAGTTCCTAGTAAAACTGAATCTGAGCAGGCTTTAAAGCTGACCAGCTGCACTATACTTTTTATTTTAATTGAGTAAAACTGTTTAAGCAGAAATTTATATTTATATTTTTCATTCAAAAAATGTGTTAAAAAACAGCAGGATTTTATTTTTCACTTTTATATTTATATTTTCATTCAAACAATGTGAAAAAGCAGGATTTTATATATATTTGTTTCATTCAAAAATTGTGTAAAAAGAGTTAACTGCTGTGGTGGTGTGTTTTAATAAGATTACCAATAAGTAAAAGATATTTAATAGTTATCTATTTTTTTCATTACTGTACCGAAAAAAATGAACCATGACTTGTGTACCGAGGTACGTACCGATCCGAGATTTTTGTGTACCGTTACACCCCTAATTCCACAGTATATACAGTGTAACATCCCATTACCCTTAACATGTGCTCTTAACATGTGCAATACCACTTCCTGTATCTGTGCCCTCCATCACCCGCACTTTTTACACCCGTTCAATTCGTTTTTAATATGTGGTAATGTGTTTTTCCGAGCTGTCTTTAAATGCACCATGAGTAGACTGCGTCAGGCGCATACACATGCTGTGGTGTTGTGATCTGAATCAATTGCACAGTGGAGACGTCTGCTGCTGGGCATTGCTGCGGTATGTTCAGCAAACCAGCCAGCAAGAAGCAAAAAACCTTGCACAGTTTCTTCACAACAAACAGTGTGTAAGTTGAGTAATACTGTTGCATGTAGATAATGTTAGCTAAATGATGACTAATTAATAGATGCCAATAAGCTAGTTAACAAGAATACTCATGTTATTGTTACCCATGTTAAATCACTTGCTAGCTGGTTTCATGCTAGGAATAAACCCACTCCTCCTTAATTTCTGCACAGAACTTGTGCTCACTATTGCTTTGCACTTATTTTTTTAACCTTTATTGCCACAATATAAAGAGCAGGGTCAGGGAGGAGACAGTGGACCAGAGGCCAACAAGGATGATCATGCAGGGTCTTCACAGGTGAGGAGAGATTATAACTGGCTGAGAGAAAATATCTAGAGCACAAAAGTGACTGTGCGATTAATTTCCACAGCTATGTCACCACTACTATTCTTAATTCTATTTCTGAATTTTGCTTTGCACATTTATTATGTATATTATTGCAACAGATAAAAGAGGGACAGGGAGAAACCAGGCAGGTATCAGGACAGGGACCTGACAGCAGCACCAATTATCAGCCCAAAGCTTCACAGGTAAGGAGAAATTATAACTGGCTAAGGAAATGTCTATAGGATAAGAGTGACTCTAAGATTAATTTTCCCAGCTATTTCAGAACTACACTTATTTATACTGTAAAATGTTTATTGTATGTATTGCTATAGCAATACTGCTGCATTATTTGTGTTTTTTAAAAGCAGCAGGTATAGGCATGCCATTTTTCTTTATCTTGATTAATTTTGCACATCTGTGCTGTCATATTTGATGATGTGTGCACGCAAAAAAATCAAAGCTACATTGCATCCGCCTTGTTAAGAATTAACAATTCGACCACTGATTAAAAGGATCCCAGGAACTCGAAGGATGTACTCACCATTGGTGCAGGACGGCTTGTGATATATTGTTATATATACACTATATATTTAGATTTGTATTGTGCACTATAATGTAAGAAGCACTATGATCCCACAGTTGCTTAGCATCAACTATTATTACTACTGTATGTGTGGTTAGATTCAAAGCAGTGCAACACACATTTTGTATAAACTCTGCAAAGTTACTAGTAGCTCTAGCTGGCGAACAAATGCAATGAAGTAAGATGTACAACAAGTCTATCTGGGTAAAAATATAAACTGGCTTGAATTCTCAAGCAATAGTGAGTGATGAATGGGCTCATATCACCACCGACTTATTGCATCCCTCCCTTCACAGACAGGATTTAAGGTATGCCAGAAACAGACGTGTGATGATGTGCACTGCTCTGTGTGTGCTTACTGTGCATTTGAACTTGAACATCTATGTACCTTGCTGTGTTAGTTCCCTCTGGTGTGTGTTGTGTCCCTCTAGTAATTGAGTTGGATATTTGAATTAGAAATAGCCTTGTATTTCTGTTGTGTTTTTAGAAACTAAGAATTATGTTTCCAGTATAATCAGTGTGAAACCGGTCTTTTTGGCTTCTTCAATGTGGAAAAGGCTTTCTTATTTATTATTGTCTCAATTCAGGATAATGCACATACAAAGCAAAAGAGTACTTTTTTAAGATTTAAAATTTAAATGGACAGCGTCTTTTACATCTCAGCCTACACACTTTTGCCACAGATAAGAATATTGCTATTGTTTGTGTGTGTTGACGCATAGACCTTTATTCAGCGGAGAAGGACGACAGTCTCACTGTGAACCATCTGCTCATTCTAAATGCTGGTTGCCTTTGATAGGACAGCAGAAAGTCACACGCATCCATGGGGAACAGTGAGAGACAGAGAGCAGCATGAGACTAATCAGAGAGACAAAAACCCATTCACACATGGAACCTGCACGTTGCCGAGTTCAGCCATCCCTGCGCGATGGAGGGTTTTTGACACACATCTCGTCTTCGCTCCTCTTCCTTTAAGGACGCAATCGGTATTGAGTCTGTTCCCTCATGACATGACAGTTCTGGATATTAGCTTTTTCAACTCACCATGGGTGGCAGCTCAGCTGGAGAACAGCAGCCAGTTGAAAAATAAGGACACCGCAGGAAAGGCATTAGAGTGAAGATGAAGGGAGTGAGCATTTTCAGTCCTCGGGCAGGCTGCATAAATGATGGATTTTGAAAACTTGTTTTGCATGTGAATGCTTTATCAACCCCAATAGTTTTCAGAGAGGCTCTGCATTGTCTTCTTACTAATTACATTTGACAGGGCAAAAATATTTAGGAAATCTGCTGCTAATCCTACTTTACTCAGTCCAGTAAAGTAGAGAAAGAAAAATTATGGATTTCAGACTTTAGTTTTATATTCTGGCTGTTGTTTTGCTCACATGTCTCATGACTGGATCCAATACCTGTAATCACAGAGTTCTGCTATAATGTTTAGTGCAGGACTCTGGGTCTGATGGAGATGTTTTAAAATGTTTTGCATGCATGATTCCAGTTGGAGTATGTGTCCCAGAGCAAATCATTTTGAAAACATAGCACCAAGTCAGATTAGAGGACTAGACATTTCTCATTACACATCCAGCACTCGAACAATCTCCCTCCCTCTCTCTGCTGCTGTCTGTCTGCTTTGTCTGTGTAAAGGAGAATTATGATAGTCATGAGGGAAAAACACTGTAGTAAGATAGCTTTAACTTCACTTCGCCCTCCAAGAGCAGAGCTGGTTGTTGCAGATTCTCTTTGAGATGGTAAAACGGGATAGGGAATGCTTTGAAAAACTATATTCATGCTTATTTTATTTCCCACTCCTTCTAATATGTCAGTGCATTTAAAGGTTGTTCGACTGGCTGCCTTGTTTATGTTTTTGTTTCATTTAATCTTCAAAAACACACAAGGTAATATAATTTTGAAATTTGATGCTTTGTTTATTCCGGCTCATAATTGTTATCATTGTTTGTTAAGATCCTTGTAAATTTGTGCGTGCTGAACAAAAAATTATATTGCTTTTGCTCACATCAGAGCTGTGGCAGAAGAATTACAGAGATATCATGATAGGTCATGTGCATGTAAATTCCCAAAGCGACATTCATGTAAAATCACTCTTGCTCTTGCTCACAGAAGACTGACTTCTGACCATTCTGTTAGGTTGAGTATTGTTCACATTTGATCAGATACCAGCGCTGGTTACTGGTTCACGTACCTGGAATTCGGTACCAGTACCCAGTGTTACCTGTTTAAGTACTTTGCTGACATAGTAGGCTGAAATGCAGTTCTACTTCACTGCAGTTTTTGTGCACTGAGAAGCCGATGGAGCAACCTCAAAGCCCCATTGCCAGCTTCCTGGCTTCGGGGTGCTTCCGCCTCCTGTTTGAAATTGAACCTGGCATCTCTCAGGAGCTCTGCTGCTGGCCTTTGGAGCTCCGTGGCTGGCTTCCAGGCATCAGGGCACCTTGCAGCACTTCCGCCCCTTTTGTGCACCTGGCATTCTCACCTAGGTACTGACATTTGGCACCAGTGGATTTAATATAGTACCAATGTAATTTGGTTGGTACCCTTAAAAGTACTGAGTTCAGCACCCAAACATAGTATTTTCTCATTAAAGTGCATGTCTGGAGGGATCTGAAAAAAGAGAAAGGTGTAAAGTGTGCACATTTAATAAACAAAATCCATTTCAGTAGTACAGCTTTGACTCTTCACTGCAGATTTTAAGACACTGAATTAAACAGGAGAGTGAAGGGAGGAGCAACAGTCAAATAACTCATCCTGCATTTCTCTGATATCTATTAATGAATCCACGAAGAGACCTTTGTCTTATTGTTTCCAGGAGAACATGACTGCCTGGTGTTCTTTGGGACAATCTTCACCCCATAGAGACTGTGAAAGATAAGATTACTAGATAAAGCACACAGATCGTCCATCTATCATACTACTTTGTAGCCAGCTTCCTGGTTTTGCGGCGCTTCACCCTCCTGTCTGAAGTTGAACCTGGTATCTCCCAGGAGCTCTGTTGCTGGCCTCAGTGCTCTGTGGTTGGCTTTCAGGCATCAGGGCGCCTTTGGCACTTCCGCCTCTTTTCGTAACCTGGCATTCTCACCTAGGTACCAACATTTAGCACCAATGGATTTGATGTGAATTGGTACTTGGCAGTCCTGATGTAATTTGGTTGATACCCTCAAAAGTACTGCCAACTGTACCATTCTCTCATTAAAGTGCATGCTTAGAAGGATATGAAAAAAAAGAGAAAGGTGGAAAGTGTACACATTTAAACAAAAGTTAGTTTTTAATTTCAAGAATACAGCTTTGACTCTTCACTGCAGATTTGACGACGTTGAAATAAACAGGAGAGTGAAGGGAGGAGCAACAGTCGACTAACTCATCCTGCATTTCTCTGATATCTATTAAATGAATCCACGAAGAGACTTTTGTCTTATTGTTTCCATGATAACGTGACTGCCTGGTGTCCTTTGGGACCATCTTCACCCTCGAGAGACTGTGGAAGGAAAGATTACTAGATAAAGCACACAGATCGTCCATCTACTATACTTGATTGGATATTGTATTGCTCTCTTGTGCTGAAGTGCTGCGGCAGCTGGAGGTATGTAGTCCTCTGGGCATTCTTATCTAAAATGGGCCTGGCTATAATGGGCAGGATGATGAAGCGTTTTTTCTCTCTGTCTGATACTGTATGGCAGAGGCATGCCAAGGACCTTTTGATGTTTATGAAGAATAATAGAGGGGGTATTACTTACTTAGAAAGATAGAGCCCAAGTATCTTATAAGCCCAACTTAGCTGAATGAAGGGATCAGAGAATAAAGTGTTGAAGAGCGGGCTTCTTCTGAACAGAGGGAAGATTCACTTTTCACTTTGATTTACTGGAGCCAAAAACATACGGATCCAAACTGGGTTTTCTTTCAATAACCGTGAACTCACTGATGTTCACACAGAGGAAAAGGAATTGTGAGTTCGGGGTGAGCTGCAGTTCATTTCTGCAGGGGCTGATTGTTTATTCAGAATCTTAAAGTGGTAAAGGGAAATTGTCCACATACAATATGCGTCTGAACTGAATGCTTCTGTCAAATCAGGGCAAAATAAAACTGTCTTACCTCTTCGAGTCTTACCTATTGTTTACTCTACGCACAGTATATTGTACAGATAAGGTATAGTGGTTTAGAATGGGAGGATTTCTATTTTAATAAAGGATAGGTTTACATTGTTTACTATACTTGTAAATCCCAGCACCGCACTATAAAGAAAATTGTTTACCTTGATGATGTTTTGAAGGTCAGTTAGTTTACACAAACTGCTGTAAAGCCTGTCATCTGGATTTCCTCATCAAACATCTCACTGTGGATGCCTCTGCTTGTACCTTCCCTCCCTGCAATATTTACATTTCATCCACTGGGCAAATGGCACTCAATATACCCATATCTTGTTGTTTTGACAAGATGACAGGGAATGACTTCCGCTAACAAAGCTCAGCAAATGTGCCACATACATTATTATTTTTCCTATAGCACTTTTACAGTTAAACCTGTGGCTCAACTGCAGGAAATGTTTGGTCCACATCAGCAGTAACAATCCCCTGCCGTGGGGAACATAATCAGAGTGAAAAGATGATAAACTCCAGTCCTCACTCTGTGCAAAGTTGTATGCAAAAGCTAAAGGTTACAGCAGTCCAAGGTTGACAAATCAAGTGGCTTTCGCCTGGACTAACAATCTTTTCAGTGTAAAATTCTCTCCATGTGTTACTGTGTCTTTCCTGTAGCCAGGGTTATGCAGTAATGAATTACATGTGATATGGATTACGTGAAGAGAATACAAAAAAATAAATGCATCTAATTAGCCCAGATTACCTTTGGGAGACATGTGTAATTAATTCCTGATTACATTTTGGATTATTTATTGAAAATATGGCAAAATATATATAATTAATATGTCAAATAATGAAACTTCTTTTTTTTTTTAGATAGTCAATGCTTTATTAACTCATGAAAAGCAGCTTTCCAGGGCTACAAGTGCTCCATTTTGTGGTGGATCTGGAAGAAAAACGAGCAGTGTTAATGTAACATGTGTGGACAGGGCATGCACAGATGACAACTCGAAGATATCGTTTTCCAGCATTTATTCACTCCTGCAGAGGAAAATATGACACATTAATTGCCCTCTGGACACCTATTTCTGCACCTCTGCTCCTGAACGCACAGAATAACAGCATTTTACACCAGAAATTGTGAGTTAAAAACTGCAGCCCTGTGCTGGTCACGTGGCACAAGGTGCCTCGCTATACCACAAATGGCAGCAAACTCATATTAGCGGTCAAAACAAAACAAAACAAAACAGCTGCTAACGTGACAGTAGAGCAGTAAACAATATGCACCAAATAGAAAACTACTCATTTTACAGAGGAAATATTAAAGTGGCACAGCAGCATTTTTTATGTGACTTACTGCCAGCATTGCACCAGGGCACTGTGAGAGGCAGACAGAAGGAGCTACGGAAACCCAGGAGGTACAGAGGAGGTGAAGTGCATCAAGTTCATGTCCACAGGAAACATTAGAATTAAATAAAAATAACTCATAGAGATAAAATTCATAAACACTCAACAAAATGTTTAAAATGATAAATAAAATTTACAATTATAGTTTAACAACAATTAATACTTAAGTACACTTTTAACTCTGTTACATTAAGTCAATGTTAAAGCACCAGCAGTCTGTGTATTTGTACTGTAGAACTCACATTATTTGTTTTACTAGAAGGTGCAATATTTTCAACGTCTGATTTTGAAATAATCGAATAAGTATTAAGAAAAGATTACTTTTTTTTCCTAATCCAATGGACTGCATTACATAATACAACAGTTCAGTCACTGACATTTCAAAGTAAAACGACCCACCTCTGACTGTAGCTCAGTTAGAAAGCACTGTTTTTGTCAGCTGAACTTTAAAATGCATTTATGCTCAGAAACAGGACTGTCTATTTTGCCCTCTATTTCTTACATTTAGTCACATTAGTACAAACTCGCCTTCAGGGCTAGTATGAGAGGAGGTTAGATCACAGCACTTAGAAAGAGAGTATAATGAGGATCTAAACATTATTGACGATCTTATGTGTCTCTTTACAGCCACATTATACCCATTTTTTTTAACTCCATCAGGATAATGACATGGAGCATTTATTATCTCGAGACGGTTTCAGAAACACAATGTGTCTCCAGATCTGAATGGGTCATTTGCATTATCGAGGTGAACTCTGTACCTGACCTTTTGTTACCGTGCATAAAAACTAATAACTATTATTTCCAGCATCTCAGTGACTGGCTCAGATACATTTAGGGGGAAAAGTAATGCCGCTCATTGTGGGTGTATACATGAAAGACTGTCTGGCGGGCATTTTGTGTAGCTGTCCATCGTCGTAAACGGTGACTGAATGTGCTGTTGGCTATGTGGTGCACTTTCCTCAGTAACTTATTGAGTGTTTTATAAACCAAAACACAGTCAATCACTGTACCCTCAGGGATGCCTTTGTCTCTCCCCCTGCCTCTCTCAGGTTAAAAAGGGCAAAGAAAACCCTTTTAGAGTGTCCGCACAGAAGTCGAGGCCAGGCAGCAGCACAGATAATCAATACGGCATGTTGATTCAACCCACTTTACTAAATGAGTGGTCTCCTATAGATGGACATTACAATTAGGGTAGTTAAAAGCTTCAGAAGACATATATACTGGATGGATGTTCTGCAGTGCTGCCCTTGTTTGTTCCAACTCACTTCAACACGTTTATAAGTATTTTTATCTCATGGGTGAATTTTAATCAATATGTCTAGGGTTCATATTAAATGTAAAGAAAGCCACAGAAAATTGTAAAGCTCATGTAACAACTAATTAAATCCTTTCTCTGTGTAAAAATGATGGCTTGGTCTTTGAAAGGACACTAACTTGAGTGGCTGACAGTGTACGCTTTAAAGAGGAGATCAAACCACCTCTGATCCCCATCAGACGAGTGGAGCTGAACCTCAGAACACTTAAATTGTCCATGCAATTTAATTAGGCATTCTGGTGGTTGATTAGCAGTTGAAGTAATTTTCCTGCAGGCATCGCTCGATTTGCAATGGATGTCATAGATCATTGGAGAGTTGAATCTTGTGATATTGGCTCACATTATCAGATAATCAACAACAAATTATGCTTTAAACTCTCCCGGATGTTCTGAATGTTGTGAGCTTGTCTGTCTTTGCTTATCGGTGGGTGGCATGTGATGAGGTTAGAGCTTGCGATACTAACAGCGGACTTGTAGGTCAGAAGAAAGATTTACTACTTGATTGGACGGGGAACTTCATATTAAAGTGAGGCAGGGAGTGAGCAAGGACACTTTTCTCATCTGTTATCATTCCTGTTTTTTTTCATCCTGCTCCCTCCCTCCTCACTTCTCCCACCCTTTTTTGCCCTTCGCCTCCTTATCTCTCTTTTGACATTTGTGTTGAGGATATTGCTGACATGATCAAGCAATTAATGTGATGACTACAGAAAACTGATCTAGTAGAAAAAATATATTCACATGCATTCCAGTTTTTGATGCCAGTTATCATCTTTAGTGCAGCACTGGTTGGAGCATATATAATTAACTGAACTGACATGCTGTGAAATAACCTCATGACTCTGACTAATCAAATTCACTGTAAAATAAAAAAAAAGTGATGATGCATCAGAATGCTGTGTGTATCTGTATATATTCAAAATCTGAATGCAGCACTAGGTTTGCTCCCATTTTCAGTGGTTTAACTTAAAGATCTAAGACTTTTTAATGCACTCTGTAGATTAGATGTACTACTCTCAATTTTAGTTGCAAATTTTATTAGAATCCCTGTTAGTGAGCAGTTCAGTTCAATTCAGCATACGACATCCCTCTGTCCTTTGGACCCTCGCAGCGGATAAGGAAAAACTCCCCAAAAAAACCCTTTAACAGGCAAAGAACACTCCACCTTTTCCAAAGTAATCCAACCACCTGACAGATGTGACATATCAAGATGCTGATTAAACAGCATGATTACTACCCAGTGTGCCTTGGGATGGTGACAATCAAGAAGGCCACTATAAAATGTGCAGGTTCATTACCCAAGTTTTCAGAGAATGTGCCATCAGCATGCTGACTGCAGGAATGTCCACTGTGAACTGAATGTTCACATCACTACCATAACCTCTTTCCAATGTTGTTGTCATGAGCAGCCCATCTTTAACTGCACCAGCCCAGGACCTCCACATCCAGTGTCTTCTCCTCAAGCTCACCTGAGACCAGTCACCGGAACAGCTGATGCAATATATAATTTGCACAACCAACGAATTTCTGCAAAATTGTCAGAGACCATCTCAGGGAAACCCATGCATGCTCCTCATGCGTCATCCTCACCAGGGTCTTGACCTGACAGCAGCTGGTTGTTGTAACTGACTTCAGTGGGCAGGTGCCCACTCTTAGTGGTGTCTGGCACTTGGGAGAAGTGTTCTCTTCACAGAGGAATCTTGATATACACATGACAGATGGCGTGTGTGGCGTCATGTGGGCAAGCAGTTTGCTAATGCCAGTGTTTTGGACAGAATACCCCATGGTGGCCGTGGGGTTATGGTATGGGCTGGCATGAGCAAATGACAACGTACACAGGTGCATTTTATTGATGCCAGTTTGAATGCAGACATACTGTGACTTGATCTTGAGACCCACTGTCATGCCATTCATCCACTGCCATGTCCTTATGCTGCAGAATGATAATGCACAGCCCCATGTTGCAAGGATCTGTACACAGATCCTGGAAGCTGAAAACAACCCAGTTCTTTCATGACCTCAGTACTCACCAAACATTGAGCACGATTGGGACGCTCTGGATCGGCATGTACAATAGCGTGTTCCAATTCCTACTAATGCTCAGAGACTTTGTACAGTGATTGAAGAGGAGTGGGCCAGCACTCTACAGACCACAATCAACAACCTGATCCAATCCTTTGTGAAGTAGATGTGTCACAGTGCTTGAGGCAAATGGTGGTCACACTAGGACTGATTCTTTTTGGATATCTGTGACCATCTTTGGATACATTTCTGTAGTGCTCGCTCTGTGCTTGCCATACCAGTGGCCAGAGGCATTGTGTCTTTGGGTTGGCAATCTGTCCATACAGGTATCTATTTTTTGAATGCCATATCTCAAGAATGCCTCAAGAGAATTTCTTCAAATTTGGCACAAATAATAGTCATTGTGACCTTGCATCCGTCTCATTCTTGAAAACATGATTTCCAAAGGCCTTAATGGATTTTTTCCAAATGTGGCACGAAAGTCCACTTTGGCACAGGGATGCAGTGCTTAGAATTTGGTGGTTAGAAGTCAAAGGTCAAGGTCACTGCAACCTCACAAAACATACTTGTTTGGCCAAACTCAATAACGTATATGTTAATTACAACAAAGTTTTGCACAGATGTCCAACAGAAGAAGAAGACGATGAAATGAAGGCACTTTTTTTCATCCAGAAGGTCAGTGGTCAACTTCAGTATGACACCATAATGTTCTACAGAAACACTTTTCTTACTCAACACTATAACTCAGGAACAGACGAGGAGACACTTGGTCAGATATTGAATCGGTGACACTGATCCGGGGTTCCCACCTTGAAACTGTGCTAAATGGATAGATCATCTGTGCTGCCAGATTGAAGATGTGTTTGAAGCAGCCACATTTCAGAATTTGCAGCTTCTTCTCAGCAACATGTAAAGCAATGTCAACTTCATTGGCTACGTAAGAATCTAGATTGATGGATGTAAATTGTAACAGCAACGTGACTGCTTTGCTGGCGCAAGCAACCGCAAGGCAATATTTCTAGTTTCAACATAAAACTGGCCTCTTACTGAAGATGTGATAATGATGCTGCCACACTTGTCAGGTGTATGGATTATCTTGGAAAAAGAGAAATGCATCTATTGTGTGCATAAAAAAGTCTTCAATCTGTAACATGAATCTGTGAGCAAAGAAAAAGTGTTACATTTAAATTGTGTTAGCGAGCAACAGTAATTGGCTGCCAGACAGCCAAACTAATGACATCACCAGATGCCTGACAGTATGCAGAGCAGTCCCAGGTCGGTCTTGTAGACTACATTACTATACCTACCTGACAGATTCTCTACATGCACAGCTGCACCGGGATAAAGAGAGTGTTGATGTGAAAATCCAGCCCCATTAAATGACCATTATGTTGCTTTTTACTGTGAATTTCCACTGACAGCACAGTTTACATTTGAAGTTATGCCACCTACTCATTTGAACAAGCACAGGTGTGGAAATATTTTGGAGGATTATGGGATGGTTAGTGTCAGAAATGTGCAACTATGGCAACAGGGGAGGCTGGCAACAGTGGCACTGACTGTTAACTTTGTTCATGTGAGCCTTGTTAGATCTTGTTGTCATGCCATAAAAAGAGGTTGTGCCCCTGCAGGTTGGATGTCCTCATTCTGAATATAACACATTGCTTAATTAGGCACCGCATCATGAATCCACTCTTTCCATGTGTCGTTCATCTATCTCTGTTTACAGTTAAAATTAATTGGCGGGCAAGGGACATTGCACATCCAAGCGTGGAGAGTCTTGCATAGTGGCTGAGTGCTTAGTAAATAAAGACTTCCCGGACAAGTGGCTACAGCTCACTACACCGTGCAGATGGCATTAGCAAGAGAGAAATATTAAAAGCACAGCTGAAGTCACCTTTATGCTGATTTTATGTGTCTGCAGCAGTCCCACAGCCCTCCAGCATTCCATAAAGCTAATTGGTCATTATAAAGCATGCCTGCAAACCAAAGAGAGGATGAAATAAATCCAACAAGTCACAACCTGACCTTCTGCACAGGCTGAAAACACAAATCACATCCATGTCCAATAGGTGACATCCACTAAATCCAAAATTGCGGTAGTTTCAAATTTACAAAGCCTTAGTTTGCTGTGTCCCTGGGCCTGAATGTGTCTTTCACTCACCATCAGGAAACTGAGACAAATTCTTTATAGAGACAGAGCATTTAGAGCTGCACTATTTTAATAAGAGCCATCTTCTGTTCTTTGTGGTTGTGGAATAGTCGGTGACATGCATGGCAAAAGTAATTTTGTGCCGCAGTTCTTTTTTCCCAATAAAAACATAGATGTCCACCCTGTATTGCTAAGCAGTCTTATAAAAGAACAGTAATTGACTGCAATAATTATTAGCGAGGGCGAGGCCAAGGTTCACTAAAGTGGCCTTCGCAGGTACATGTTGGACCAGATTTATTAAGTATCAAAATGTATTTAGTATTAAACGATATAAAGACCCAAACTGAATACACCCAAGGACAACAAGGCCCTATCTAAAATACTGTTCATTCAAATTTCACAAGCAGGTTTCTTTGAAGAGTAGCAATACATGACATTTTCCTTAAACTTTAACAAACACATTTGAACATTGGACAGAGCCTGTGCTAAAAACAAAATCACTAGTCACTAGTTTAAGCAGCTTGAACTGCCCTTTGACATTTAAGGCCCTGTTTTAAATGATGCGTAGTGCATGGGCGAAAGCATATGCAGCAGGTGCACTTAGGTGTGTCCTACTCCACATTGGCCAGTGAAACCACTTATAATCTAGGCATCAAGTAACATGCGGGAGGCAAAGGGGTTGTAATTACTCATAGGTTTGTTTTGGTCAAAATACAATTGCAACCAATCAGAATGTCATCTCCCATTTCCTTTAAAAGCCAGGTGCACCTGAACCTGGCACATTGCTATTCACATGCTGGTTTCAGCAATTTGGAGAAGTGAGTGGTTTTCTGCAGCAAATGTTGTGGGAAATTTAAGCAGCAAAACTAAAAACTGTAGTTGTAAACTTGATGGACGAAACATGACTAAACTTAAAGCTTCTGAAATAGAAGATAAGCTGCTGTGCGTTGTGTCTCTCCTAATGGTGAATGGACAGCAGCTCTGCTCTGATCTCTGCTATGTTAATGTTTTCCCCATTAATGATGTGCTATTATTTCACCCACATGCCGCTAATCTGCGCATCCCTGTGTGTGTAACAAGCAGAGTGTACATACGTTGTGAACTTGTGCATGTAGGCCTCATTACATGTCTGAATAATGCGCTCTTTAAATACAGTAGCAGGGAAACACTGTACTTTTGATTGTCGACCAAGTTTTTGTTGGTCAATGGCACAATTGCTTTATCCTGCTGCAAAATAGCAATGCACCATTAATGTGCCTGACCACACCTCATTTTAAGACTGACAGGCCCATGGGCAGGGCGCTTGCCGTGGGCACAGGCCATGAAAATGACAACTGTGTAGGTCTGACTCTAGCAATGACAGTTGCGCTGCACTGTGGGCTGCTTTGGGTGTAAGAAAGCACCCTCATTGTCAAAGCAGGAAGTATTGTAATGTTTGTATGCTGTAGTGTCCTTCCAAGAAGAGCAAGAGCATCAGTTGTTTCAGTAAGTGCCCGGAAATTAGAAGGTAAGGTCATAGTATTACAGAGCGACAAAGTCTGCATATGGAGTAGGTAAGAGTGGATGAATGGGTCCACAAAATACCAGAATTCAACCTGAAAGGCCGTTGTTTCCTGTCTCCAGCCACCAACGCTCAGCTTTTTTTTTTTTTTTCCTTTCCTTTGTCCTAGTAAGACCACAATTGTTCCCTAATCGTAAGCTTTTACATAATGGCACTGATGAACAACACCGTTTGTCATTAAGGTGTTAGGACTATTTTGAACAGGACGTTAGCTGTGCTGCAATTGCTGCCGTCCCAATTGCTACACTGTTGTGATATCGAGCTGGCATTGTGCCTAGAAGTAGAACACACACAAAGCAATGAGCTATTAGAGGAATATTGATCTTCTCAGAGGCTATGCCACAGAAGTCAGATGGATGATTCAAAAGCCACAGTATGTGGGCATAGCAGTCTATTATGTGACTGAGACAGGAGCTATGATACAGTTGTTCTCTGACAGCTGTATCGTGATTGCGCATTTCAAATCAACCCGTCTGCTCTGTTAGAAGACGCATAAACAGTTTTAAAGGGAAAACAATCTTTAATATATAATTGATGCACTGTGATCTGAAAACTATTAGATTATCTAATTTCTACATTGTGCAGGTGATCATGAAACATGATACCTTTTCCTTAGATGTTTGGCCTCAAGAGAAAGTCTTCACTGTCATTTTCAAAGCAGACTTATAAATGTTTAATGAGGTTAAAATGAAACAAAACAGCCAAACCTCCCGCAGCTCTCTGCCTCTGGTGACTTTGTTTCATTCTCCATTAGTTTCTTCTTTCCTACTGAGAAACACAATTGATGATTCACTGGTTCCACTTTGAATAATTTCATGCTGCATTTCTATTTGGAAACAACCGTCAAGGAAATGGAGAAATAGTCGGAAGGCAGTACAGACTCGATGTGCGTGTGTTTGGGTTGTGGAAACTGTTAGCAGTGATCCACTTAGATCACAGCATCCCTCTTCCCATACACACATACAGCCACACACAGGCACACACACACCTCATGGTTGCAGCTGTGCCTGGAAATCTGCATGGGGAGATTAATTGGGATTTGACGCAGAACTGTTTGTCCCTAACATGATTATTAGCATTATTTAATCAACTGTGATTGCATTAATCACTAATGAAATAATGACCAATTAACTGCAATCCATTTCAGTGTGATTTGAATGGTTATTTTTAGCTCTCAAGCTGCTTACTCTGAATTCTGATTGACTATAGTTGACTGAGGAGTACATGACTACACATATTGATCCCAGAAAATGTTGGTAGAGTCATTTAGGCTATGTGATCATATCCATCAGACACTTCTCCGGTAAAGAGGCCATGACGTACATGATGTATGAGCTCTGGTTATCAGACGCCTCCAGCATGAACTGTCAAAGGTGTGTTGTTTCTTTGTCGCAGCCGCTTGTCATTTGCATGTGATTTAATCAATGTGGTGTTTGGTTGTGCTCAACGACACCACGTTCTGGTGCGGCACTTCTTTGATGAACTGAAGGAGAAGCTTTTCATCCAGTGTTACAAAGTTGTGAATGGCGTATACTGTAAGAATCATTCATATTTATTAGACCACCACAAGCTGCATTCTGCAATGTTCCTGCTTTAACCACACTTAACATTCAAGTTTTGATGCCAGTTTGAATTCATCTAAGTTTATTTACATTTCAAGAATGATTTCATCGTGCTGTGCATTTTATCCAAATATTTTGTGTGCTGTTGTTGGGAAGATCAAATAAGTGGCAATAAAGTGACGTTGCTGTAAGAGATGTGAGTCGGAGACGGCTATTCTTAGAAAGAATACACCCATTTTCCACAAAAAGTACCAACAACTATAATTGCTGCCTCATTTGAATGAACCTCCCACCTGTCTATGCCTCTCCTCCTGCCTGTGCACCGTGTGCTCTGCACTGGGCACTGAAGAACTGAACAGCCAAAGTGAATTTCATGGTTAGGGAAAGACCAAACTGTCCCTGCTTGTGCTGTTTGTTGTCTCCACCACAAAAATAGGATCCATTAAGTTCCATTTACTCATCATCAGGAGTACCACTCAGCCAGTTAAAAGCATTTGGCTCTGGTGGAAGCTTTGTAAATATGAGGAGACATGATGTCATCAGGGTTAAACTGTTGGGTATTGTAGGAACATAGTTTACAGGTGAATGGTTGGTTGGATAAGTGTGGATAAAAAACGTCAATATCTTGAATGAAGTTCAAAAGCAGAGAGTCATTTTTGCATTGCTGTTGAGTGTTGCAAATACAATTTGTTTCATGCACAAGCAAAGGCCCATTCTCCTCTGTTATGTTGATATGGTGCCAGAAACAGTCAGAAATACACCTGAGCTAAAAACAACTAAACTGTCTGCATGACCCAGTACTGCCAGTACATAGAACTACTCTTGAATATATCCAATTCATCCTGGTTAGGCTCTTATAGAATCAGTGTAGCAGTGGCACCCCCAGAAATTTTTCATAGAGGTGGCCAGTTGGGGCCACTGAAAATCGTGGGGTGGCACATCGCAACCAGGTGATCGCAACCAGGCGGTGCTTGGCCTACTTCCAGCATATTTATGTGTGTACATTAAGCAAGATATTGAAAATGGCTATGCTCTCTGTTCTCAGAGCATGTTTTTATTGTCTGTACCGAGAATATGTACAGAGTTTGGCAAGCGTGTATTTCTGTATGTAGCTTTATATGTGGAATCTTCTGCAGGAGGACTTAAAGTTGCACTTTTGGGTTCCTCTCAGACGTTTCAAAGCACTGTTGAAGGATTTTTGTACACAGTCTTCTCTATGTCAGTGTCACAGTGTATCTTAGCTGGTCTGGTAATCATGTGTAGTTGCCCTTTTTTGCGTTTATGGTTCACTTCTAGTATACATTTACAGACATTTTGGCTTTCCTTTGTAGTGATCTTATTTTTGTGTTTTACATTGCTTGTTTTAGAGCTGTACATTTTTTGTTCTGCATTTTCTGTCTGAAACTTATGTTGCTGCCTGTCTTGGCCAGGAGGGTCCATGTCATTGGTCCAACAGCCCATTGGTCCGACATCCCATTTGTCCGACTGTCTGTGGTGCTGAACGGCTCCTGGCGGGCGTATTTCTACCTTGATGGTGCGGCGCGACCGGCTCTGGGTCAGCTGGGAAAGGCTTGAGGCGGAGCAGGCTCACAGCTTATCTGTTTGTCACTTTCTTTTTCATTTTAACCCACACCATGATCTTTTCCTGACCCTAACCAAGTGGTTTTTGTGCCTAAACCTAACCAGACCTTAACCACAGGGAATCATGATGATTTCGGAACAACGGAACTTTGGACCAATGAGTTTAATATGGTCGGAACAATGGGATGTCGGACCAATGAGCAGTTCCCT
This sequence comes from Epinephelus fuscoguttatus, assembly GCF_011397635.1. Taxonomy (NCBI): domain Eukaryota; kingdom Metazoa; phylum Chordata; class Actinopteri; order Perciformes; family Serranidae; genus Epinephelus; species Epinephelus fuscoguttatus. The sequence goes on along the minus strand of NC_064756.1, from coordinate 9,589,838 downwards.
GGCCAGGACACCCTTGAAAAATAGATTTTTAATCTCAAGAGGTTTTTATGGTTAAATAAAGGTTAAATAATAAAATAAATAAATGCCAGAACTAAATTCCAGGAATTCTATAATGCTGTTGAAGTACATACATACGCTCATTGAAAACTGTGTCAGTATGGAGAGCTAACAATACACATACTGATATACTATTGACGTACACTTGGTGTCTTATTTCACAGTTGATATTGCAAATTCTGACATGCATAGACTAAGAATGTTTTCACATATAGTCCTTTTTAAACAAAGTGGACCAACAGAAAAGGGACTCAGTTCTTTTTGTGTTCACATTATCAGTTCATTTGGAAGAGGACTCAGTTCTCTTTCTGGTCAACATCAGCTCTGGAGGGGCCTCAGTCCTCTTTCTGTTCACACTGTAGCCTATGTATAATATATATTGACATAGTTTTGTTTTTACTTTGACGTGTCACAGCAGTGTGGTTGTGAAGCCCCTCGCTTTCAGATGAAACTTAAGATAGGAGGAAAACCTTAGTGCTTCTGTGTGCTGTTGCCGTTTGATGTATTCTACATTCCACATCTGAAGACTTATCTTTGAAGATGTATCTTTTTTGGACCAAACTACTCCTTGTCATGTGTCCTTGCAAGTGTTACAGGGATGTGTCTTTTTTTCTGTTATTTTCCAGACATCCCAGTACAATAACATGTGATCAAGAGGGCTAAATATAATGGGAAAGTGCAAAGCGAACCAGGAGCGCTTGGTGTTCACAAGGCACAGGTTGAGTAAAGCGCACCGCGGACTGAAACAAAACAAACTCAGACTACCCTCCGAGGTGTTCTGAGTTCGGTTCACTTCAGATGGGTCTGAGTTCTCTAGAAGTGTTCACATATGAGCAAAAAATTCTGAGAACTGGTATGATTAACATTTAGGTTCCACAGCAGTCCGGTTTTAATGTGTTCTTCTTCATGTTTGGCAACTCATAGTTCTTTAAATAGGCTGGTTGTCTTTTTGTTCCTTAAAAAGACAAATATATAACTTTAGTTTGAAGGAGCACATCGATTGTAAGGAACAAAACCCATTGAACTCATTTTCAGTCAGACATGGTTCAAGAAAATGGCCGTGCCAGATGTCCCCTCACTAAAGTGTAGCCTAACTTTGAAGCATTATTTAACCCCCTTCCCAATAAGCTATGCCAAGATGGTTGAAACCAGTGAATGCCTGAGGTTGTCTAGTTTCACAAGATACCACTACATTTGCACTAGCTTGGAAAATAGTGTGCCAAAGCCTATTAAATACAGTAATGTGGTCCTCCATTTATTTTAGCCAGAGGGTTGCAGTTTGTTGTCATAGGATCATGAGATATGATCTGATAAGGATTCTGGTCAAAGCCCCTTGCGTAACTGGAGCAGTATGACTCAAGCATTGAATGTAAAGTTGCAGCCTCATGTGCTACTGTACCTGTTTCCTGGCTGAATTAATGTGCACGCCCCCATACTGTTTAGAGAGTTTTAACTGACTGCAACTAATTTTGGAGGAGAATTAGGAATTTGGCTGGTAAATGTGGGCGACTGCCAATTAAAACTCTTCTTTCTCCCCCCTCCGCCTGTATTTCTCTCTCTCTCTCTCTCTCTCTCTCTCTCTCTCTCTCTCTCTCTCATTTGCAGCAAATGATTGCTATTCAGATGCTGCATTGAATAATTTCCACGACCAGGGATGTGGGAGTAGAAAGCCTCCACTGGCCTCCCTCACACTTCACTCCTTCCTTCCTATCAGAGCTCCCCATAAATATTTATGAAGGTATTTGAATAATATGAATTGAAATGACACAATATCATTTTGAGAAGAGACGAGTAGAAATAGCAGGAAGGTGAGGAATGGCAAACAGCTGCGGTGGAAGAATCTTCCAGACCTTAAATTTGAGTCCTGTGAGTTGTGAACCCTGCAAAGGGGGGGTGCAAATAAATAATGACAGTGTTCATCATACTTTTTACTGTCAGAGAAGATGAACAAATCTCAGATATGGTCACTTCTGCAATATGTTGTTTCTGTGACATGGGTATTTGGCAGCATCAGTTATGTACAGTAATTATTAGACTGATGTCACACTGCTCTCTGAAGGATGTCATGACAACAAAAGAGGCTGCAGCGTATGAAATAACTGACAACAAAAGGGGGAAACTGTTGGTAAATGGGGTGTAGAAGTGACAGTCTCACAGGAACAAGAAGAGAAAATGGGATTAGGTGCTGGTAGATAGGTAGGTGTTACTCTCAGAGAGAGAAGACAACATGGAAGGTGAAAAAAAAAAGTCAGGCACTGAGGGAATGAGGTGAGGACGGCAACTCCCAAGAGGAGAAATGTATAAAAAAAGAGGGGTGCATGGTCCTGCTGTGTGTCACTGTTGTCGTCTGTGTGGATCTGTTGAGTTGATTCTGTAGTTGTGCAGGTGACAGGGCTGCCTTGATGTCTCCCACGGGGAAAGAAGCCTCATGTTACAGAGCCAAGAAATAGGATCTTTTAGCTAGGATAATGGTTCCAGGCTTTCACTGATGTGCCTCCTTGAAACTGCCTCTCCTCTAACAAAAAGAGAACATGAAGCATTGAAAATACAGTGAAAACTGAATAATAACATTGGAACAAAGTTGGCATAATATGTGGCCCTGTGTGACCTTATAGTCGGTACAGTAAAAAAAAAAATTTTTGGATTCTTTCTGAACTCGTAGCAACCGTGAAAACGATGAACACTGAATAATATGACCTTCAGTGTTGCTTCCACCTAACATTTTAGCTCAAGTATTGAAATCATTTCTGAAAGGTAATACTATGCATGTGCTTATTATTACCTTAAATTGGCCACATACAACCAGAAACCGGGCTTTGAACATTTATTCTTGACCTTGGCAGCAGTAATTTGTCAAAAACTTTATCTTAAGTTCCACTTGCAAGCTTTTTTCCAGAGATTTCCGATGCACGTCACAGTCTTCTGGAGTTTGTTTAACACTATTTCAATAAAACAAAGGATTCAGGAACAGCTGGAGAGACATTAAGTAGGCCATTAACATCCTAGGGAAAAACTAACCTTGGACAGAGACAAAGGTTATGATGTCTTCCCCATATATAACCATCTGTTATCACGTGACTGATACTCTACACTTGGGCAATGTGTTGAAAACTATAAGGGCTTCTTGCCTTGAAGCAAAATCCATCCACTAATGAAAACTGTAAGAGGTGGCTGAAAGCTCTGGACAAAGCCATTAGTTGGACCTTGACTTAAGATTTGTTTGTCAAAGCAGTGCAGGTTATGTTTTGTTAATAAAGTAGCTTTGCCTGTGCCTTTAATTCCTGTGCAAAGTGCTCTTGATGCTCTGCAGGAGTCGATTCTTTCTTTCTTTTTTAGCTTTTGAAGAAAAGTGAGTCTGCACAGAAAATTGCATATGATGTAAAAAGGTTCAATGTCAGTTGTTTGCATGTGAAATGTTCTATCAAAATGAGCACTTTAAGAAGTATTTCCCTGCTGAAATGATTGGTCTTTTTACCCAACTGGAATGCAAATACTTTTGAAATTGTTGCTATATGACCAGAAAAAACGGGGGAAAGGTCTTTGGCATTTGATTTTGCTCTGGAGGTGGAAAACATGCAACTTCCACAATGCAATGTGCAACACCAGACCAATAAACGCTCCCACTGGTGGGTGGCATAATGCGAGTTGCTTGTTCAAAAACAGCATGGCCACCGGCTGATAACAAATGAGCTTGTATTACATTAAAATAGTAAGCGACATTATTTTTTGACAACATTTTAGGTGAGAAATAGGCAACACAATAACAATAATATTTGATCAGTGTTGCCTAGTTTTACTGGTTGATCTCATTTTTTCCTAGCCTGGCGTTGCCAGACCCAATTCGCAAAACGCGAATGGGTCTGGACAAGGAGTGTACATTTCCTCTATTCCCAAGGGGTGATATCAACGGCTGTCACTCAAAGTGCCCCTTCATGCATTTGGAAAGACAGAAAACCAATCAGAGTAAATAAAACGTCTGATGTAGGCTAGCACAACGCCACTGTAAACAGACCAGCAAGCAAGTGCAGCGTGCTGTGGAGATGAGCTGTGATGATGTCTGGGAAAGAGTGTTGCCGTCTTTGCGGATTTCCTCCTCTCTGTGGACTCTGAGTTGCATGGCTGTGATTCCCAGCTTGGTCGCTTCCCTGACCTGCTCCTCCATGAGAGCAACTAGCGGAGAAACAATAGCCACTGGGTTTTCACCGAGTCCCAACTTTTTCCTGATCAACGGAGCCAGTCAGTAAATTAAACTTTTACCAAACCCCGTAGGAAGGACGAAGGACAAACACATCCTTTTTTTCAATAAAAGCTTTCAGTGCAGCCATTTGTTCTGCTTTTAAAGAAAATATACATTCCAGTTTGTTCAACACATTCACCATCGCAGTTTCAAAATCAGTAGCCATGTTGGTTGTTTACGAAATGCATTCACTCCACTCCTTGTCCCTCCTATTCTGATGACGTGATTTAACCCGCCCCAAAGTAATAAACGGTTGTGACTGGCCCGGTAAGCTTTAACTGATGCCAGAATGCGCCTTTATGATTGCATGGCCAGAGTGATCTGTGGAGCAAAATAGAATATGAGCTCGCGAGATCAGGATGGTTTCACCAGGCTAATTTTTTTCAGCCTCTGTTAAAAACACTGAAAACAGTTTGATGAACACTCTCTGCTCACATACTCTCATATTTCAGCTAAACAGACATATTTTGTGAGAAATAGGCAATGCAGTAACATAATCTTGGTTTATATCTGACTAGTGCTGCCTTTACATTTGTACCAAGGTTTACTCCAGCAATAAATGCTGGACTCAAAGTGTTGTTGTGAATTCCAGTAGCATCTCATTGCTCATTATGAATTTCAACACAAAGTTATATTTGGAAAAAGACACATGGCGTTTCCCAGCTGTAAACAGAATCAAACGTATTTTCTCATTTGGGAGGGAATCATCCAAGCAGCAGAACCAAAAAGAACCAAACCCCAAGAGTTAGTTAAGAATCCTGCCACCTCCATAGGAATTAGTCACACTTCATCTTTTTGTTGGGAAAAAAAAAAAAAAATCAACTGCAACACAATGCACTGTGCATAACGAGTCACTTAGATCCCACCAGATTGACCACAGTGTCAGTCATACAAGCTGCAGTATGTCCTTGCACCAATCTTCTGAAATTAACCAAATCTATTTTCTTTATCACTCAGAGCAGAAAACAATGAGCTGAGAGGAAGAAAAGACCTGAATGAATTGAGGATAAGGAGGGGAAAAAAACAAGATAGTAGTGGAAATTGATTTTGAACAAGTGCTTTTATTTGACAAAAGCTTGGCATCTGTAGAGAAAATGGTCTCCCTGAGTAAGTATTGTGGTGGAAATGTGGTTTAGACCTGATAAAAGAAAGCCTGAGGGGAGGTAGACCGGGACGGTGGGTTGAGAAAGGAAGATAAAGAGTGATTAAAGAAAATGAGAAAAGAGGCAAAACAGAAGCAAGAAAAACAACCTGAAAACAAGAGTGAGTTAAGGAAGAGGGAAGGAGATGCTTGGGTCGGACAAGAGGAGGAACAATGGGTCTCTGTCCTCTGGGTTTAAATTGCAGACAAAGAAGAGACTCGCTGATAAATTCAAGATGTCTCTCTTCTATTCTTAACATCCTTATTCATCACGGCAAAGTGCTATTAACTGAAGGTGAGTGAGCCAGAGGTTCTGAGGCATGGCTGATTCCCTGACTCCCATTTATTCAAGATTAATGACATACAAGCTTTTTGAATAGTTAAATACACAGAGACTGGACAATCAGCATGGTAACTGGTATGTGTCTGGTATTAAAGAAGTTGATTTAAAGAGTTATTGTCCATTAATGCATGTCATTGTAATGCATTAACAACCTGGGGATTGCTATAAATTACTGCAGTGCCTCTAAAGCAGTGTTGCAACAGTGGCAGCACACATATGTAACTGCCTTATCAAATCAGTGTATGAACAATAGATCCCGGACAGCTTGATAATGCATCATTACATAGCATTACAGTTTTAGTCAATAACGTAATACTCCATTAGATAGAGCCGGGGAAGGACATATTTCTTTCAGTCTAGTCGACTGCAACTGAAGCCTCTCCACTCACTATATCCTCACCATCCCATGCTATTCATGATGGAAATTATATGCAGCATTACATGCAGGAAATTCTCAGACTGAAATGTAAATCTGATGATGGAGGGGAATGTTACGACAGCTTCTGAGAACCACTTTATTCCCAAGACGTAAAAGGACATGTTTTATGAAGATGACTCACACAGTGAGAGAGAGCAGAGGAGGGAAATAGTGATTCAAGAGCTGTCTCTGTCCGAGGGGTTGATATTGGTTGTGTCCACTGACACTGATAGCAAGCAGTCCCATGGTAGCTCACTGATATTTTGGTTTTAAGTGTAATTGTGTAAGCCAATATAGGTATATTTTTTGAGATATTTTAGAAAGACTCATTTATATTTTGTGGGTTTTAGTATGCCACGCCGCAAGGGAGCAGTTAATATGGATTATGTCCGTAGATTGTATGCAATAATAGCATGGCACCCATTGGTTTTTGGACTCCTGTTTTAATGCTTGAGTCCAGCCTTTTGGCCATCACCATCTTTTTTTTTTTTTTTTTTAGCTAGGTGTGATCATGTTTGGAGGCTGGTGCTGTGGAGGAGCAATGGGCGGATCTGACCGAGAATCCAAGGACACTGTCCACAGACACTCTGCTACTCAAATAGCCATACCCTTAATTATGTCCATATACTCATTATCTGTTGGCACTTTTCCTGTTACAGGGTTGTGGGTTACACCCTGGGCAGGTCGTCAGACTATCATAGGGCTGACACATGGAGACAGACAACCATTTCCGCTCTCATTCACACCTACGGGCAATTTAGAGTCACCGATTAACCTAACATGCATGTCTTTAGACTGTGGGAGGAAGGTGGAGAAAACCCACACTGACACGGGGAGATTATGCAATTCCATACAGAACAGCCCCAGCCAGTCGGTGCGTTCAAACCAGACGTTGCGCTAGACTTTTTTGTCGCCGGTCATTTTGACCGACAGGGTCATAAAAATCCAGTCATAATCTATTTTTACCGGTCATTTTAATTTTAGTTTTTAAATGATAAAGTATTCAAAGACATTTAGTTTTCATTCATTCATTTTTAATAAATCCAACAAGCAAGTTATAAAGTGTGCATTAATAAGGACATGAACGAAAAGATGAACAGACATCCACACACCCGTGCCATTAGGCTTCGCCCTGGACACACCGGACGGCACTAACACGTCACTAAGGCGTCCGGTGTGTCCAGGGCGTTATGTAGTTATGCCTGTAGGCTCGGTGACACAAAATTAAAATTGTAATGAAGTGAAAAATGCGTTCGATTATGCACTGTTATGTTATTTTAAATTATAAACACGGTATTTTCTCCTCACGTTCCTCAGTGCATGCTGTTGTTTTATTTCGAAATTTGGCCGAATTCTCTCGTCTTTTCTGTGTCCGACTTCCTGTTTGGTACGATCCGCTCTATCCAGCTTGACAGAAGCGCTCGCGGCTCGCGTGAAAAATAGACCAGATGCCGAACTGAAGTGCTGCCTCCGCGGGCGCTCCGCTCTGCTCAGCGGCCTGTGTGGACAGTCAGATAGGTTAACACGGGCACCGATTGAAAACTGCCTCCACTGCTGGGCGCTGCACTTCGGTTCAGTGTCCGGTGTGTCCAGGGCATTATGTCAACAACGCTACATGAAGCAGATGAATGACTTTTTCTCTGCAGTGTGAAATTGGCAGCCACTTAAACCACTGACTGTGCACTCTGCCGCCAAGTGGACGGGGGTGGTAATTGCAACTGGTCAAAATGACCGACGGCCTTCAGATTTTCCGGTCATTGTTGTAAAAAAACGGTCAATGACAGAGAATATCCGGTTAACGCGACCCCTGGTTCAAACCCAGAACCATCCTCCTCCGCTACCTCCTTAATTATGTGGAACTTTTAAACTTACCTAAAGTTATTAAAAGTAAAAGAGTAAGTTATATAAAAACCACCCCCTGTACAGCTGTCATGGATGGGGAAATGTAGCTGTAGGGTGTCTGTGGGGATTGACTCACATCTGGAGCCAGCTTCAAGTGGCCACTGAAAGAACTCTGGTTCAGTCAGGGCCACGTTACTCAAAGAAAACTTTATGTCTATTTGCAGTACAGTATGGCAGTATGGCTCTGTTCTGGGACCTCTCTGCCCATCACATGCCTTCATGGAAAGCCTAAGGCGAAGAGAGCACACCTCACCTCACTTCCATACACAAACATGGAAAGCCTGAGGCAGAGACAGCAAACCTTTCTGCCCTTTCACTTGCATACATTGAAAGCCTAAGGCAGGGAGAGCAGCAGCAAGGACCCACAGGTACAGAACAGAGCAGCATGAATTACATTGATAAGTTAGAAAGAGCATGAAAAGGAGGAGTTGGGGTGGAGGTGGGTTGTAAACTGGGAAACAGAGGAAGCAGCAACAGTAGGCAGGCTAAAGCAGTTTAAATAGGGCGCCCTGAATGAGATTTGCCAGTTGGTTGCATAGAAGGGAATTGTGTGATCCATCAGCTGACTCCCTTCCATCAATCAGCTGCTCCATTAGCTGATTGGGCTGTTTGAGATCAGCCGATGTAGCTGGGATATGAGCTGAGCTTGACACTGTGAATTATCGCTATGCTCACAGAGTCAAGTTTATAAATAGACACATGTGTACTGGTGGCTAACTGTGTTTGAAATGCGGGAGATGTATAGGTTGTTATTGCAAAATGGTAGAATATAAATTAACACAATTAAGTGACACACACACAAGTATTAATACCACCAAGGAACCTGCAGTCTGTGATCTACAACAGCAGCAAACTGAATGACACAGCAATTCATTAACTAAATGTATGCACTTAGAGAATACATTTTGTGCATATCAGGCTGCCTGTACCAGGCCAGTTAGTCACAACAGTAAGAAAAAAAGAAGTATAATATAGCCAAATCACCAACCTGGCTGATGTAGCTAACTATGATCATGCTTCTAAATTGCAGTATTTGATATTTTGCCAATTCAGGGGCGGCAGAGAAAAAGTGTATATATTATCCCCCTCGAAGGTGTGACAAACGTGTTTGCCAAGTGTTGCCACATCCAGGAGAAATGAAGCAACATTAGCATTAATGTTGAGTTATGTTTTTGATCACCCGGCAAATGTTACTCATATATTCACTCCTTTTTTTTACCCTCCACTCAATCCAAAGGAAAACATTTAGCTCTTTAGCTGCTAAATGCTTTACTGTATTCACCATCTGGTGTTTAATTGTGTCTGTGAGCAGTTTGGTGCTGAGCATGTAGCATGCGGTAGATTTTTTAGTGCTTTTCCCTAAACAAAACAAAACACAGCTCAGTGCTGTCACTGGCGAAGGCTGTAAAACTAAAATGATGAGCTCAAAGACAATAAAATGCCCTGCAGAGCTGAGGGGAACTGCATAGTTGGAGGTTAAATATCTAGGTTTGTCACTCTGAACAAGTCATTTGATCCACTGTTAATAATAATAAAAACTAGTCCATACCCACTGAGTGCACAGTTGCCCACGTATAGTTTCACATGATGTGTGTTTGGGATACAGGTCATAGGAAATTGCAGATTAAATAGTCAACTGAACCCTTTAAGAAGAGCAATGTATTCAGTTTTTGTGAATTTGATAGCACGATTGCTTTATTGAAAGTACAGTAGTACCATTGCCAATAGTGGGATAGTTAGTGGGCTAAAACTGCACATTAGTAGTTGAGGTAGCACGTTGAAAGGCAGATAGTTAAAGTGTTTATATGTTGTATTGACTTAAAAGTGGGGCGCACTGGTAGAATGACTGACTGACAGTTTCCTTGATTATGTACAGCATACCATACCATGACTTAGTCATACAAAAATTAGAAAAAACAACAACATTGGTCCACAGGGGGAGCCACAGCGATCGGTTGCATTTTAGCCATTTTTAAGCATTTTTCTGTTGTTATAGCGCCACCCAGTTGCCAATTAGAGTTAAATTTCTCCAGTCACCTTGAGGCGTCCTGTTCTACATATCTACCAAGTTTAGTAAAAATCCATATGGCGGTTAGGCCAAGATAAGAAATGAGCTCTCTAGCGCCCCCATTTTGTTTGATGGGGTCAATAATGGACGGGTCCCCTCAGATTATGTGTGGTCATATGCCTACAAAGTTGCGTGGTGATGGCAGAAACCCTTGAGATGTTATACACCTTTATATGAGGAGCCACATCAAAAAATTCAAAATGGCGGAAAATCTGTATAAGCGGAAGTTATGGGTTCTTGAGGCAAATTTGTTCCTCATGAGGAGAGGCATCTCTGTGCAAAGTTTCATGTCTCTACGACATACGGGGCATGAGATATACCCATTCAAAGTTTGCTATTTCAATCGGTTGCTATAGCGCCATCCTTTGGCCAACTGATGTAATATTGCTTCATTGGCATCCTCCCATGACCCTCTACCACTGTGCCAAATTTCACATGGATTGACCAAGTCAGTGAGGAGAAAAACGTGGAACACACACACACACACACAGGCAGAGTTTTCGTCATTATATAGTAAGAAGATAATGATTATAGCAGCTTTAGCCTTCATGTAAAGGCAATTCAGTAATGATACAGAAATTGTCCTATAGTACCTTTTGTGACAGAGCAAAGCATTATGGGAACAGCTAAATTTGTCTTCAGATGTTTGCATGGCCTAGTCGTGAATTCGCCTCATCTCATGAGTCCATCTCTCTTCCCCTGCCAACTTTATTTTGGTACGTGCTACCTTTTATACGCCGAGCTGACAATGACAGACTGACTGGGCTATGTATAGCCCACTGCAAACTGCGACTGAGTCCTATTAAATTAATGAGAAACTTCTTACTTCTCCTGCACCTCACAGAGAAGTTACACTGCAAAACCTCTCACAGACCAGCTCGACATGCCACCAAACTTTATCACACATGACACACCAACTGACAAGATCTACACCCAAATATTATGTTCACTGTCACTGTGCCATTTTATAGTTTTCACAGGCAGGTAGGTTGGAGGTGAAAGTGGCACAGGGTGCTGACTCATGCCACTTTAAATAGTGACTTTACCCTGGCTCCGGCTCTGTGTGTTTGTGCACCTGTTTAAACCACACAAATGAAGTAGAATGTTTATCAGTCACAAAAAGATATAACGCATTTTCATCTGATGTTTGAAGTGCAGCATGCCCCGTGAATCAATCCCCCATCAATCAGTGTCTGTGTGTGGGAGGGAGGTGCTGTGACATCGTGGTCGATGTAGTAAATGAAGGTGGCAAAAGATATAGAAGAGAACCATGCATCCAGGTTATTGTCCTTCTCTGCAGTCTGGCCACATAAAAGTCTTGTTACCCATTCCTCTTCTGCTTTAGTTGTCATCTTCCATTTGGCTCTCACCTTGGAAGACCGACATCTTTTTTCAGTCTGCCAACATTTTCTACATTGGTTCACAAAAGAGCCCAGACTTGAATATCAATTCTGTGTGTCCTCAGTCTTTCTGTGTCTCTCTTACCTTTCATGGTCTCAAGGAGGTAATGATGTCAACAATTACACCGCTGACTGCGATGTATTAAAACAGCAGTAAATCAAAGGAGGGTGTTACGTTTCCCTGTTGTTCACTTGATTTGTTGTGCCACTTAGTGTATCCTTGAGGAGAGGATGCACATTATGCATGGCCATGCACTTCAGCTGCTTGTTTTTATTTTGTTTGCTTTGTTTTTTATGCTTATGTAAATACGTTGTCTTGTAATTATCCACTCTATGAGAAGAGACAGTTCTTGAGCTGACATTAAGACCATTGTTTTTCCAACCCCAAAAATAACAAAGATGCCTAGATCTCCAAACTGGGAGCTTTCCTCAGACTCAAGAACGCAAAGAATGGACTTATGTATTTGGGGAGGAATGTTATTTCTTCTTCTTCTTTTCCTTGTTTAATTCTTTTCGCTGAACTCGCACTTTAATTAGCACACAAAATGCTGTCTACAGTTTGAGATGACGCATTCTTGCCTGTGATGTGCAATACCTCCAGCAAATGTACCAAATTAACAGTCAAGGTTCGTCCAGTGGTGGAAAAAGCAACACCCACATTTATTCAAGAACTGTACCTAAGTACATATTTTAAGCTACTGGTACTGTACTTGAATATTTCCTTTTTATGCCTCTCTATACATCTTCTCCACCACTGCTGATTCATATTTATACAAAATATAGCAAACTAATAAACAATGATTTATAACTATAGATTAAACTACTCAGCAGTATCTAAAAAAGTTAAAATTAGCTCAACCTTTACCAGCTTAATATATTATTCTGAAAGGGGACATTCTGCGTAATTTTGCTTTTGGTGCTTCAAGTATATTTTGATGATATTTCTTTTGCACTTTAAATTCAGTTTAAATGCATTACTTATTTCTCTCCTACTTCTACATGGTGGCATTACTACTTTTATTGAGATAAAAGACCAGACAACTTCCTCCTCCGCTGGCTTTATTAACCAATACAATTGACCTTTCACTACCTTGAGCTCAACTGATTACTCCACAATTCCTCACCTGTACACTTACAGTGCTATGTGTGTCTATCTATAATAATAAAGCAATTATAGTCCCCTTTCATAGTAATTCAGAAAATCTTCTTATGCTCTCTATACATTGTGCGATTTTAGCCATCTTATAAGACCATGCATGACACACTGTGAGGTGTGGATCTAATAAACTTTGGTACGACGTCAAGTTTGATGTGTGCAGATTGTACGATGGCCGCTTACTACTGAATCACAGGTTACGACGTATGTCAATATGCAACGTCATCAGCGTGCACCGCATCAATGTACGTCAATCCATCTGCGCCACCATAGGTAGCTTGCTCACCTGGAAGTTGCAGTTCCTCCGCAATTTCCTTCCATGCAGCGTCTTTTTCTCACGGTCATAATAGCAGCTGGAGGAAACATCAAACAAGGCTTCTGCTGCCACAGCTCCACCAAACTTTCCTCTTTCTGGGAGTTCCACAGACTTCTTTTTGTTTGTTTTACCTCCATGGCAAGCGATCTTTTGTTTGGGTTTAGTGCCGGTGTCGCGGTGACTATTGTGTCATTTCGTGCTGCATTTCTATTGGTTGATTAGTAGACTTAGGTCGTAGCAGCTGTCACACTGTGAGATAGTCATCCTAAATTTCTGACACCGTCAGAATTTTATCTCAGGTTATCTTTGGTCACAAGACGTTGACAACGGCTGTCCTTGAACCTGTCTCACAGTGTGACGTAAGACCACCGTTTTAGAGCCACGACCAAAGATATCACCACGTTTCTCCACGATGGCCATCTTTAGTCTGGGACAGCCCAAAATCGCACAGTGTATACCGGCCATTACTTTCACGAGCCAAGAACTGTGCATTATGAGCAAACTGCAGGAAACAAACAAACAAACAAACAAACTAAAAAAATACAACATATTATATAATATACAACATACACATTACATTTAAGATCAAAGATGGACCTGGCAATGTTTGGAGGTACTTTAAGTATACTTTATCGAGAATTCTTAGAGGCTACCGAGGATTGGAAAGCCACAGTGAGGACAGGAAGGATGGAACAGTCCATCCGATCTGTTAGCCTGACTTGCAGGCTGGCTAGTACGCTCCTCCCACAGGCGCTTGGGGAGCTTTTCAACTCCACAAACATTGAAGCACTTTATCATTTTGCCATCAACTTTTGTAAAACTGCCATTATTTGAAATGTACCCAGTTGATGTCTTACCCCACAAATGCTCAGAAGTAAATTTAGTGATGAAATGATGTGAAAAAAATATAAAAATCTTGCTGTATATATGCCTAAATTATTGCTGGAATACTTGTGCCCTTAAGTTGCTTAAGTAAGGATGGCTGTGGCTCAGAGGTAGAGCGGGTCACCCACCAATGAGAAAATCAGAGGTTCGATCCCCGGCTCCTCCTGTCTGCATGTCTAAGTATCCTTGAGCAAGATACTGAACCCCAAATTGCTCCCGACGATGCTTCCATTGGTGTGCGAGTGTGTTAAAAACTGAGTAGCAGGTGGCACCTTGTATGGTAGCCTCGGCCACCAGTGTGTGTGTGTGTGTGTGTGTGTGTGTGACTCATAGTGTAAAAAGCGCTGTGAGTGTCCTATGACTAGAAAGGCACTATACAAATGCAGGTCCATTTACGAAGTTTATTCAAGTTACCAACCAATGCATTGGTTCAAGAGCATTTCTGGGAACTTTTTGGCAAAATGAAAACTGGTGCTTTTGGAAAATGTTGGGCCATGAAAAAATAACATTTTACAATAACATGAGAACACAAATACAGACAAGAATACAGAGTGAGAAAGGCCCTGAGACTTGACTGCTTATGTAATAGGCACTACTTGCAAACTCTTTGAATTACATGTAGCCATTTAATCCATGTTAATATCAAAGACATTGCACAATAGAGTTTCAAGGATCTTAATATTTGCTTGAAGATGGCTTAATTTTCAGAGCTGCATCATCAGCCTTCAGCGGACTACAGCTTCCTCCCACTGTAACTTTCAGATTAAAGCATTTAAACTTTGAGTGAACAGTGAGTTTACGAACACTGAAGCATTGCACTCAGCTGATTAACAGTCCTACAGAAACCTGAGGGGTGTGTTAGCTCTGAGTTTTATTGTCATTCGGTTTACTTGGAGGTCACAGACTGCCAGCTGTCGGTGCTCTTGCAAGGTCTGCAGAGTTGGCTGCTGAATACATTATTCCACTAACAAAAAAATAGCAATGTTGGTGAATTTTCTCTAAAATATAAATAAGTTATTTGTACATGGAAAATGCAAATAATGAACTCTTCCACAAATAAGTGGGGGTCACACAGAATGAGCCTTGTTATAAACAGTGTCTGTTAATCATAACAAATCCACTCTAATATAATGTAACACATTTTTACTCACCCTGCCAGTGATTCGACTGCATCATACTCGTTTGGATGTTTTTGAGATAACCAGTGATTATCCAGAAAGTTGCATATTTGTTCTCTTGGTGGAGCCATACTTTTGCTCCCCATGTGTTGCTCCCGCTTTCCTGATCTGTTTCCATGGACACCATGTACCGCTCTTCCAAGTCAACACATTGTTGGATAACCAAACACAGCAAAACAAATACCAGTTAAAGCTAGCAAAATATGAGCAGCTAATACAATAAAACCCCACGAAACATACTCTGACAAATGCATATGTAGATTGCTTGTAAAGGAGAACATGCTAGATCAGTTTGAGTTTAAATATGCAGCACATTAAAATACAAGGCAGCATACAGGGACCTGTCACGGATACTCTAAATATGAGGCAGACGCCATGTAAACTAGTATGCATGCACATGGTACAATTCAGAAATCCTGGCACCATTTTAATTTGAAGCTGTCACTCAAGGCAGCCACATTTTTTCCGAACAAGATCCAGCAGCACACAGAGCTATTGAGCTACTTCATGGTGAAATGCAGCCCTGCCTGACTTTAAACCTGCCTGATGAAACAGCAGCACGTCAGCTCCCTCTCATCTGCCAGATCAAGACAAGTTAAATTATATCGCGAGGTATTTGTCACAAGCATTTGTCACTCACAGGTCATTATATTACACCTGTCTAGCCAACAATAAATCACAAAGGCAGCATGCAGCAGTGCACTGTGCAACACAATAATACAAAGAGAGTACCCTCATTAATCAAGCCGTGTAGTTAGGTAGTAATATGCTACTGCCCTTGACCAATGCTTTAGCAGTGGAGCACTACGTGGTTTCCCAATGCTGCTAAATAGTTTAGTCGGGTCAAGTGAAAGAGGATGAACTCCCAAGATGGAGCTCACAAAGAAGAAAAAAAACAAACACCTCAGGTTAATTAAGCAGGCTGCAGGTGCAGAGGTACTTACAGTAACTAATTGTACAAGTAGAATACAAGGAAAGGATGCTTCCATAGGAAGGAAGTTCTTGTCATCATTAGCAGCGATGCCCATGGTTATTTGGGTTCACAGCCAGTTCATACTCATGCATGGGTACAGCACAAGAACCAATGAAGCTCATTTAAGGTGACTAGAGTTGGTAATTTAGTAACAGCTGCTTCTGTAGTCTGGCGTGCTGCTGAAAAATGTTCTTCCATTAAATATCAAGTTGTCCAAATAGAATTTTTGAGGTCAGGTTCAGTCACAGCTTTTTTAGCAACAGGCTGCAGCTGAAGTTTACAAAAGTCATGTCATTACCAGATAGTTATTACTTATTGTTATTTTATTTCTATTTAAATTAAAATAGAACCATCTGGTACAGAGCCACTTGCACAGTACACTTTTTTGTAACTGACAAAACAACACCATGAGGACAAATAGAGAAATAATAACAGAAAAACAACAAATGAACAGACACTACCATTTAAGTTAACTAACTAACTGAATGACTAACAAAAGCAAGACTAGATGAATGAATAAATGATATTAAAAGTAAGGTCCAAGTGTAGCAGGTCACCAGGAGTGTCCGTGGTGCTGAACGGCTCGCGGCGGGCGTATGGTATGCCGCGACCGGCTTGAGGGAGAGCAGGCTCACGGCTTATGTGTTTGCCACTTTCTTTTTCATTTTAACCCACACCATGATCTTTTCCTGACCCTAACCAAGTGGTTTTTGTGCCTAAACCTAACCAGACCTTAACCACAGAGCATCATGATGATTTCGGAACGGACTTCGGAACAATGAGTTTAATATGGTCGGAACAATGGGCTGTCGAACCAATGGGCAGTTCCCAGTTCGTCACAGCACCTCATGGAGTAGCTTGTTTTGGCTTTTTACATTGAATTTCCCATTGAATGCATGACTTCTAGGGGTTCATAGCATGACAGTACACATAGAGTTAACATCATTCAGGAAACTGACAACAGTACACTGATTCATTCGGTACATCAGCCAGCACTAAGTTACTATACATCTTTTATTTTAAGTCTGTTCTATATGCCTGAATTAATTCAACCTAAGCTTTCCAGTGTTTTCCAAATAAAACTGTGTCTCAGTTCAAAGGTTAATTTTTCCATGATATTAATTTCATGTGTCACATGAAACTGGATAGTTATTACAATTGACCTATGGCTAAGCCACGCCCCCCTCCACTCATCACATTCAGTGACCGACGCTATGGCAGGTGTCACAGTACACGACATTTCACAGGAGGCAACTGATGATTTTTGGAGACATAACGATCAAATTTTGGTGCATCAAAGTGCCACTGAAGTTCAGGTTTCTGGCTCAGAATATGAGAAAAGGATAACGGCCTTTTTACCATCTTTACCAAGAGTGTCTCTCCGTTAGTTTGGTGCTACAGTATTTACACTGAATCATTCAGCTTAACGTTTGCCAGCCTTTGTTATCTCTGCGATTACAGATGAATTAATGAAGCTAAGCTCCAGAAGTTAACGTTAGCTTAACTAGAGCCCTTTGGACAACAGCTAACAATGATGTACGATCACCAAAGTACAAAACTAGAACAAAATAGGCTAATGAACTCCCAGCAAACAAGGTGACATGATGAACAACGCAGCTAGGAGCTAACGTTAGGCTAACTTTAGCTAACGTTAGCTAGAGATGTTAAAGATAACTTTATATCTCTTTCCAGCAAAGTGACAATATGTTGCCTCAAACACGATGTTGACTTACCTTAGAACAGATGTAGACATCATTGTTAATCTTATTCACGTTGAGTTGATGTTGTGGTCTAACGTTACCACACAACTTTATCCAAAGGAGACACTTTTCTCAGTTGAGATGTGTTTTAAGAAAGGGTGAAAAATACACCCTGTCGACCAGCCTCTCAGGATACCTTGTGTCGGAGTTGCATGTACCCCATGCACACCATTTGACCATTTTTAAACTTCAAATCTCAGAAAAAGCTCATAAACCCAAACGAAATTGATTTTCTGTAATGCATTTCAATGGACGTCCAGGCAGAGAATGTCTGAGGATATGGGAATGGCTATACGCACTGTGATTGGCTCATCACATTTGAGGGCGGGGCTTAGCCATAGGTCGTTGTTGAACTGACTTAATCTAAAGTTTCTCTTGTCATGCATTATAACTTATCTTACACATTTTTTAAAGGAATACTTCACCACCCTATGACTGTTTGTATATCAATTACTCTTTAGCACCCTGTGTTAAGTTGACTTTATGAAGAAAAGGTTTTTCTTGCATGCCTCCAGGGAAAAAGAGTCCAACAACTAAAAAAAAAAGACAAAAAAAAATATCTTATCCATTTAATCCATCCAAACGTGTAACAGCAAAAAAATTATATCAAAACATCAGTTCATAAACTGAACTTGTGTAGTATAATCCAAGCTTCATTTATCCAATCATATGCTCAGTACCTGCCAATTAGAGCCTTACTGATGGGGAACTGGACTTAAGTAGGAACTTTGTGGTGCTGTTTTGAAGGGTTAGTTAAGATTTATCATAGTCACTCAGTTTTTGGTAAATGCTAATATACTTACAGTGACATGTTGCAGGTGTTATTTTTTACCAGGCACACCATTTTAGGTTTTTGACATTTGCAAATTACCACTTAGCACAGAGTCTACTGATGAATACTGATGAGAATGTGATTTGTTCTGCGTGATTTTGGTGATAAACCAAACTATTAACAATAATAACTTTGACCAGATGGTGCTGAAAATGTTCACTCAAGCTATTACAACTCAAGAATGTCTGCAACAAATTTCAGAAGCACTCGTCTAAAAGTTGTTGGGAAAATTGCCACCACAATCCGCACAGGCAACGTCAGCTCGCTATAAAGTCTTCACCAATTTTAAGTCAATCAAAATGCCTTTTTATTATCTACTTTAACCTTGTCTTGCAATTTCATGCTTCAGCTGAATCTCAATTAAAGTCCAGACTTTGGTTACTTTGGGAGGCTAATGCACTTTGTGTAATTGTCAGTTAAAGGTTGGAATCGTGCCAAATTCAAAATAAGCGTACATCTCTCTCTGCAAAAGTCCTCCTGCTTTACCAAGTCCAACTTACTGCAGCGTGCTTATCTTCCGTGACCCTCAACCTTTATCTCGACTCCCTGCCGCTGTGGCTGGCAACCTCTTTTTGTTCTGACACGTCTAAAGCCCTCTACCTCGTTAATGATGTGTAATTATCTTGGAGTGTGTGTGAGGTGAAAACTGATTTCTCTGTGTCACGGCTGTTGACAGGCTTGACATGAGTTTGGTCGTTTGGGGCCGACCGTCTGTCATCCCAGTGACACCCACTGGGTCGACATTCGCTCTGTAAGGGACACTTAGTGACAGAGTTCAGGAGGTAAAATGACTTTGTGGCTTTTTCTTGCCTTCCGTCCTCCAAAGGAAATCCGCCACAATGCTCTCTAAATGCAAATGGGAAGCTGGGCTTTTATGTGCTGCACTGACCGAACATTGGCACTCCACTGAGAGGCAGACTGGGTGGGTGGGAACTGTTGAAAGTGCAGGTTGTGGGTGAATGTCATCAACTCTTGTAGGTCCTCAATCATCCTTGGCATTGAACAGCTCTTACAGCAGAATGAATGTCCTTGTTTAAAGTACAAGACTGAAATCTTTATTTCTCAGGAGCTACACGCTGTGTGAGTGAATTTCTAAAGAGAAATGTTCTCTCTGATCTCCAGTTCAGCACAGACAGATTATTGGCTTTTTAGAGTAATTGGTGCCACTATAGATCAGCCACTCAATAAATCATTTATTAAACATTATAAAAAGGATGGAATTTTCACTTTTTTGACTCCATCTTCTGTCTCTTTGAATTAAAAAAACAGACATTTCTCACCACTCCTCATTTATTGACTACACTGCTATGATTAACTGAACACAGCAACTGAATAAATGGCTCTGAAGTATTTTGATGAGCAGATCAAAGTATCACTTGGAGTCTAACAGCTCTGTCTGCGTCCGATGAACCATTGCCTGAAAGTGATACAAGAATATATGGAGTATGAACTGTGAAATTAATGCTTTGTCTGCCATTTTCCCTGTGCACTGGCCTAAAAAATGATATAAAATTGCTCATTTATCGCACTCGGTTCAGATTATTGAGATTCACCAATTTCCTCACTGTGCCACTGTCATTATATGAACTTTGGCAGAGCTAAATTATATCCTTATCTTTTCCTTATTACTTTACAATGGTCTTAGATATAGATCAGCAGCCATGATGAGATTAGATTTTTTTTTTTTCATTCCCAGAAGGATTTTCATGCTTTTGAAAACCATTGCCTCTGTCACTTCCTTTAGGTGTCTATTGGAGGATGGTCAAGCTGACTTATAAACAGAAGGACTACAATGCTTTAGACTATAATGTGATAAGATATTCGAAGGCTCTTAAAAGTTTTCAGCTTCTGTTATATCACAGACTGAGGGGAACTATTGTTAAGGATGTCTAGATGGCATATTGGTTGACATGAAAAGTTTACACTGAGTGGAGTGGAAGAGCTTTCACTGTCAAATGCAGTTTTCAAACTGAATTTTGTTTTTGAATGTTGAAGTGCAGCATATGGCAGCATGCTCTTAAAGATGTCAGCACAGTTAAGAGGAAATTAAACAAAGCCTATGAACCACTTCAGGCAGCCATATGCATCCAGCACACCCTTTTAATCATGGCAGTGTATTTAAGCCTCTAGTAGTTGCTATAAGCCCACCGTTTATCTGAAAGCTCTGCTGCTACGTCACCAGTCAGCATTTCCAAATGCCCACCTCCACCCCAGCATCCATCTGTAGAGCCCACTGTTCACTGTCTAGCTTTCCCTAGGGGTCAGAGCCCAGACAACAGACATTAATGCTGTACACATTCTACATTTACATAATTAGCGGAAATTAATTTTTGGTTCTCGTACAACTTTCTAAAACTTAATAGTGATAAAACTGAGGTTCTCCCCATTGGTACTTAATAGGGTTGGGTCGGTACGAGGAAAAAAAAAAAAGGTCCGGTTTTAAAAAACCGCATCAAGTCGGTAATACCAGATTTTCGCCACTTGGGGGCGCAATTGACTCATTTAAAATAAAAAACAACCTTAAGACAACAGAGAGTGACAGTAACAAGTTGTTTCTTTTATTCCTTACAGATAAATTTTGCAGCTTACTCAATCAGTGCAAACAAGGGTTGCCTCCTTCGTTTGGCTCAAAGCCAAAGTGTTGCCATAGTGGCGCATTCTTTGATTTCTTTGAGACTAAATTGTCCGCCATTATCGACTCCCTGTCACTATTAAACAAACTCCAGGCTACAGTAGAGGCCTCGGTGCATGCGCACTCACACCCCCTAGCTCAGTCCCCGCCCCACCCACACCCCCCTCTCTCTCCTGCTCGCTGTGCGCTTGGTGAAGAGGCAGACACAGGTGCCCACAGACTCGGGCGCACTATAAGCGGAGCGGACTCCGTGTAAAAATGTCTGTGAAAAATCCCCACAATGTGAAAAGTACATGCCAAACAGTCTTTTGTGTGACACTGGTGCATGGAGCGGATTTCAGACGGTCGTGCTTTGCACGCACAGGGCTTGCGGGCATCCACTTTTACCGGGCGGACCGCCGCAGCGTACAATCTGCGTACGTTCCGCCCGAGTATGCGGTCCAGTCGGTCTCAAAAAAAAAAAAAAAAAAAACCCGGTCCAAGACGGAGTACTGAACCGAATTGGTATTACCGAGAACTGACCCAACCCTAGTACTTAATATACTCAAGCTGTATCTCAGCTTCACAGTCACTCCTTACCCTCAGGTTAAGAGTCTAGAGCCTCTAGTTTCGCAGACCGGGCGAGACGGAGGCACAGCACACCTGCGCATCACCAACTGGGTGTGGCCAGGCGGATTTTGCAAGTTTGGCACACCGTGCGCCTGGCGCAGCTACTCCTGTGTCCCTCATACCTGCGCAAGTCGGAAAGAGGGAGGAGAGAAGGCATGGAGTTGGTTTTACACAGCCGATTCACATAACACCAATCACATGAGCCCCTCTCCTCGCGCTTAAATGCGCCGCGCGAAGGCCTAACGAGAGTTTACTCAATTCGCCATGGCAGAAGAGAGCAGCAGCGTTAGACGGCCAAACTTCTCCCAGGAGGAAACTGATGTTTTGGTCCAGGAGGTCCAAGCTCGCAGTGTCCGAATATACGGAACTGCGAGCAGACCTCCACGGGCTGATGATGCAAAGGTAGCCTGGGAGGAGGTCACCACAATTGTAAATCAATGTTACGTTTCTCTCGTGTGTGTGCGCTTTCTCTTTCTCTCTCGCAGTCTCATTCTGTTTCTTTTCTTTTGGCTTTTCTAAGATGACAGATGCTGAATATATACTCCCTGTCTGATGCTGTGGCTGTTTGTGGTTGGCCGAGAGGGATGTGAACTCATTAGTTTGCAGCTGTGTTAATCAAATCAGGTTGGGTTTCCATTACGCGTGCCAAACGTACCAAACGGTGCTAATCCCCTTTGATCTGACATCAGATGTGACGGGACAGTCGATATAGAGATACATTTATGTGCTGATTGCAGATAGTTGCATTGAATAGTGGTTTTTGTGGCTATTTATTTTATCGTTAATGTGCCTGACATTCTGGAAACCTGCCTGTGAGGTTTTGGTGACGTCTGGGCACTGTCCGCCAATCAGCCAAACTTCCCCTTTACCGGTTGCGCTCCCCCTGCGCTGACAGTAGGCTTGGTTTCAGCTGACGAGCTTTTAGCGCATCTTCGGCGAAGCCTTTTGGCATGAAACTGTCACTGCGCCAAGCTGGATCTGTCAACACCTCCCCCTGCTGCACCGCCACATCCATCTCAGCGCGCCTCGGGTTGCGCTGCTCGAAACTAGCTCTGCGCGGGGTTCACCACCCTGCGCTGCGCGGGGAAACTAGAGGCCTAGGTGTTGTACTGGACATTCAACCCTAATGCCAGAGAAAAATGTTTGCATTGTACATTTCTGCAAACCAGATATGTTACATTGGCACATTATTATGTGGCAGATACACTGGAACTTAATGTTTTAACAACACTGTGGTTTACATGTGGTTAAGGTACAAAACCACTTGGTAATGGTTAGGAAGAGATCATGTTTTGGCTGCAATTCCAGCAAGAAAAGCCATCAAGCTGAGGTTGAGGTTGAGGAACAAGAAGAAGAAGAAAAAAATTGCACTATCTGCTGGAGAACAGACAGACAGGCAGACAGGTTGCTACAAAACACCCATGTTTGGAGCCTATGACTTACTAAAACAAATCAATTTTTATTTGTTAGTTTTGAACAGTGGTCTGCAGTAGTCTTGGCAGATGTCTCGCCTTGGTGACACACCATTCATCTTCCCCTTCACCTCCTGATGACAAAGTCAGCTCATATGCTACATCACTGTACAAACTTTGATATGCTACCTATAGGAACATGCAAATATAACATATTTATGATTTGCAGAAATGCAAAATGCCAACATATTACTCTGTCAACAAAGCTGGAACAGTACATTGTCTTTTGAAGTACACGTTACTCTGTCTGATACTTTCATTCATGCAGTATTAATTGCCTGTTGCTTGCACCGAATGGCACCCCCATTCTCATTCTCACCTTGATTACAGGCCGTATTGACTTGTGCAAATCCATCCTCTTTGGCCATTTTCTCAAATGTCTTTAAACTTTAATTGGACCAGCGCTCAGCTGCCTACATCATTACCAAAACTCCCACCAAAGATCATACCACTCCAGTTCTTAAGCAGCTTCACTGGCGCCCTGTTAAATATTGAATCGATTTCAAGATTCTGCTTCTCACCTTTAAGGCCTTTCATAACCTAGGCCCTTTGTACCTCTCTGAACTCCTTCATATCTAAGCACCCTCCTGTACTCTCAGATCCTCCTCTGCCATCCATCTCACTTCACCATCTGCCTGCTTGACTACCATGGGGTCTACAGCCTTCAGCCATTCTGCCTCCCACCTTTGGAACTCTCTCCTGCAAGACATTTGCAATATTGACTCTTTCTCAGACTTCAAATCCTGTCTGAAAACACACCATTAGAAGAAGGCATATTCAGTCTGATCCTGACTCCAATGGCTCAACCAACATTGACTTTTGCACTGATTATGACTTCATGATGATGATTGATACCTTGTGTTTATGGTGATGGTTTTGTACCTTGATATTATTCATGTATTATTGTATATTACTGCTTTGTTTGAATTATGCTGTGTGAATACATTGCTACCTGTTTTTGATCAGTGTTGTAAAATGTCCTTCAGTGTTTTGAAAGCTGCCTGAAATAAAATGTATTATTATTATTAGTGGTATTAGTATTAGACTTCGTATTACTATTACTATTAGTATTAGTATGTCTTCCATGTGAATTGGGAGACTGAACTGCAGATAATTGACGTCATCTACAGTAACTCCAAATCTGATGCATCATCTTGGTCTCATGTTTCTTTCATTCTCTTCTCTCTCCTCTGCTATAGGTAAGTGCTGCCAAATGACATCCACCAGGACAGGGAGAGAGGAAAATAATGGAAGAGAGAATGAATAATCAGCCACTGCTATCTTCAGCACCATTCAAATCTCAATGGGTTTGCTATCCTTTCTCCATATTGTGTGGAAAGAATTAAAAAAGATGGGCCAATGGACCACGACAAACAACTAATTGGATTCTTAATGAGGGAAAAAATCAAACTACACACCTGTCAGCGTCAATAAGTCTCCCCTGGAAGATTTAAGTCATGAGTCTGTAGGAGCAGTTCATTATTGTAATCATCATGCCATCATGTTGTTTTACAATTTTACACCCAGTGCTGGGTATGTTGCTACACAATATGTCTTTTATGTATTTTGGACTACAGTAAGCTTTCAATATTAGCACGGAGCTGAAACAAAGCATTCCAACATTCAAGGGAATAATGCTGTACATCCAGGAGCTCAAAGCCAAGCAAAGGAGGCTACCTTTTACTGTCATGTACAGATTAGGGCTGCCCCCCAGTAGAGGTTCAAACGTTAGTCAGCCAGATAGGTCATTAGTCATTAGGTCATGAAACTCTATCAGGAGCTGCACCTTGTCAAATTATATAAAACCTATATGACTGGACCATGTGAGAATTGAATCTGAAAGGACAGACACAGGAAGTGGCCATGCTCAGCAGTCAAAAAAAAGACAAGAGTAGCGCCCAGTACCTGACCTCGCCTTTTAGGTGGTTAAGACACAGCATGTGTACGGCTCAGTTAATAACATGTCGGGCAGGAAATCCAAAGTGTGGGATCATTTTGAGAAGGAGAAGGACGAACCCAAGGTGATATGTAAACTCATCTTCATTGGTCGACTACAAACATGACGTATCATCTGAAACACGGAAGTAGCTACATGCCCATTAGCCCACAGCGTCATTAACAGGCGGCTCGCTCAGTGTGTGACGTGCTCTTGTAGATAAAATATAGGCCTATATTAAT
Source organism: Epinephelus fuscoguttatus (assembly GCF_011397635.1). NCBI lineage: Eukaryota > Metazoa > Chordata > Actinopteri > Perciformes > Serranidae > Epinephelus > Epinephelus fuscoguttatus. Next base: position 9,564,281 of record NC_064756.1, on the reverse strand, counting down.
GAAGGTTCATTAGTACGGTTTTGTATTTCTCTGTAATGTAGCTGATACTATTCTTTCTCACACCTTCAACTCAAACCATTATGTTGCCCTGCCCAAAATATATAATTTAATAATTAGATTAATATTGCAAACATGCAGGCGACCAGTCGACTAATGGCCCTAAATGACGACTGGTGGTTCACTAAGGAAATTCTTAGTCCAGGGCAGCCATGATACAGATGTTGGTCCATTGTGTTGGACCCATGATAGAGGCAAACCTACGTGGTTAGGGCTGACATGTTTGAGAGATTGGCACAGAGTATGATTAAATGATCTAAATTATAATTCTACATTTTCTAGTTCTTTTTTAGGTTGCAGCAGTCAGGTTTGAAGAAATTAACCTGGCTGTCTGTCTTTGTAAAGTGAAATGTTCAGATATGCGCAATCATTTTCAGACCTGTAAGGCCTAATATCTTTCTGTCTTTCAGTAATGAGGAACTGACTTTTGATAATGTGTGAGAACACCATTTTATGGAGCTGTGTGATGACACGCATTACTATGCAGGTTGAAAAATGCAGTAAAGTGCAATCAGTTGTCACTCCAAAACACGCCAGACTGCCAATTTTCCAAAGTGAAAGAATCATTTAACAGGTTTTTGCGTAGGTATGTGTGTGTGTAGGTGTAAATGTGTCAGCCTTGTAAAAGCTCATGAGGTATCAAAGGTCCCGGCAGAAGAACAGAAATGTCTCATCACCTTCTAACTATTATGCACATTACCAAGCCCATTGTACAGATGGCCTTATATTTGTGTCCAGCTTTGTAATTGCTTTTAGACTGTACTTTGGAAACTAAAAAACCCAACGTAATTTCAGATATTTAGAAATTCCCAAATGTGTTAGTAATGTCATCATTTTCATTAAGTATGCAAGTGATTTTGTAATGCCACTGGGTCCACTTCAATCACACAAAGTAATTTGTTCCTCAGAATTGTTCATTGGTCCAATTGAGGCTGAATTGGGCTGCATCTCTTTGTCAGAGCGAGGTGAAGAGGCCCTCTGATGAGTGTTTGTCTGCTGGCTGCTGGTTGAAATGACTGTGAAGTGCCTCTGCGTTCCCATCAGTCCATAATAAGTCCTCTCACATTCACTAAAACCTCCAAATGGAACTTTCTGAAGGACACACATTCAAGTGGAACAGAGTTTCATCTCTCAGCCTGTTGGCTTGTTTAGCCCAGAGAGGTTTGAAGAATCCAACTGATAACTCACTCTTTTCTCAGACTGTTGACACTCTTCTTCAGCAGGCGTACACCTCGTACTATCTGTCATAATATGGACTATTATAAGCTCCATCTACAATAAATAGATCTCTAACCTCCAACACTTTGTCATGAAGAGCCAGTGACAGGCAAAGAGCGAGGAGAAGTCAATCACTGATGCGGTTGCTTTCACAACTGTGTAACCATAAATGCGTTACGCCTGACATTTGGCCTGTCAGTAAGGTGATGAAAATGGGGGAAAGTGCTGATATTGAATCCTTTAAAGCACAACCATGCTGCCTTTAAACGGCGCTTATCTCTAAGTCTGCTTCCCGCACCTGCGACCTTGCATGAAATGCAGCACAGCCGATGCTTTCAGTGTAATTTTCATGTGCGATAGAAAGTGTGAAGGAGCTGCAGAAGAAATAAAACCTTCAAACCCTGAAATCTAAACTACACAAAGATCCAACTTGCATTTGCATATGATAGATGAAGGTTTTTACACAGCGAGTCACCTCACAGGCTTAATGCCATATGCATGTCGATTATTAGAAAGCCTCATGGTATATTACATCTATGCAACACGAGCTGATACTGTCTCACAGATTCATTACTTCATCCCAAAGCATTGTCACATTTAAAAGGCTATTTTTAATACTGTCAATTGGATGACAGGTAATATTCTAATGCTCTTTTGTGCTCCTCAGATCTTGATATGCATGTGAACAATCGCATATAATTATGAAAACTGACTTTCAAATGACATTTAATATGTTTTGACGAAATGGGAGCATTTCACGTTTCTGACAGCAGTAAATTAAGATTGAGGGATGAAAGCACAAACTTCCTGTTTCCAAAGTTTTGGTGTCATGTGTTTTTTTTCCTGAGTTTATTAATACTGATGCTGGGTTTCTCTTTAATTTCAATGGAAGTTATTTATCTGACAAATGATGATGAGCAGCCACCATCGGTAGCGAATCTCAGTACCCATCTAGGCGGCACAGTTGGTTGATTATTGACAGCAGCTTGTCAGTTAATATACACATCAGTGAATCATATTAAATAGCAAACCAGTCAAATGTGGCAAATCACCACATCGTTAGAAACTTAAATTAAATGGAATGTGTTTTATCAAGATGGAAGTCAGTCATAATTTCCTCAAACAGCCTATTATTTTCAATGTCTAATAGGAGTTTGCATATCAATCTTCATATTAATAACACTGTCAGTAGCTCCAAATCTCCGCCCCTGTATTTCATACCTGTATGTGCGTGTCTCTTACCTGTCAAAGAATAGTGACCATCCACCTTTTGCCCACCACATGATGGGGCGAGTATACGTTTTACTTCTGGAGATTCATATGGATGTGTGGGTGAGGTTGACGAGTAACTCTTTCTATTATCAGTGTTGACTTTACAATCACTGTTCATTTGTAGGTAGGTAGGTTAGTCCAGTGGCGCCGGCAGGATTATCTTTCATACATGACTTCAACGGGACTACAACGGACTACAACGGGTCGTGCGCCGGTGACGTCATAGGTAATAGAAACATGGGATTTTGACTGGCGTCTGACTGAGTCTTTCCCCTTCGGATGAAATGGCCAGTCAGGCTACAGAAAGAGTTTAAGAGGTCCTGATCGCCTTCGGTACAACGAGAAAGTGAAAATGATAGGAGGTGTGTGGCCTTTTCAGCTGCCAGCCATGTCCTGACGATTCATTACTTAACATTCATTAGAATTAACTTCTTGGCTTTGAATATCTCATGTTATTGTTGAGATCAACTGACTTTAACTAGCTAGCTAACGTTAGCCAACTAACCTGTGATGAAGTGCCTGCCACAGACGTAACGTTAGGTGTAGTGACTGGCTGGATCCCACAACTTTTCGTCTTTACCCTGCCGTTTGATGGCTGTGAGCCACAGATTTCTTCTTTCCCCAACTGCCCGGCCACTTGTAGGGTACACGTAGGTTCCCTCGCATGGATATATGCAGTCTACTCAAACGAGCAAGGAAGAGATTAACATTAATGTTACCAACACAACACCACCATGAAACTCATGAGTGAGTGAACACAGCCAAAAAATGCATCTCCGTCACATTCATCAGTAAAACAGATCCCAAAAACATGATCTGCTGCTGTTGTCACAATTTTATTTTCAAGATAGGATGATAAATCATTAAAACAAATGTACGCACAGAGCATACAGGATTACGGCTGCCGGCGCCAATGGGTCAGTCAAACCTGGCAATGGTCCATCAACATGAAAATCCAATTGTGTTATGGGCTATACTTTCAATTAATTAATTTTCGCTCCTCCATTTACCCCCCTATCAACTTAACTTCTACCATTCATACACTGAGCTGACACTGACTGACAGCCACTGATGGTGTAGCGCATTAGCTGTGACTGTGACTAATTTAATGGCTGAACATTGTGTTGCCTTCATGTGCCCGTTCAAAACGTAAGAATTACAGCAGGAGAATGTATCAGCAAAATAAAACAATCAGTCAATTAATTGATTAGTGAACCAAAGAGCAGGGGCTCTGGAAACTGGGTTTTTATTTTAACAAATTGTCAGACATATAATCGTGAAGATGAGTGTCATATCGATGAGCAATAAAAATTAATTGTTAGTTTCCTGCAGAATATTTATGATAAATACTGTTTGATACCTGAGGGACACATTAATCTGTCTGTCTCCATGGTGGTGGGGTGACTTATCTCTGATCCAGCTGTTCAAGGACAACGCTGTTTGTTCAACCTATTAACTTTTTATTTATTATTTATTTTTTTAACAAGCCACTTAACCTTAAACCGTATTTTCTTGTTTCATGAGCCACAGTAACACATTAAGCAGTACTACATGAAACATGTGGTTACTACGCGGTTATTCGCCAAGGACATGTTTTATTGTATTGCATGAATATATTGGTAATATACAGTAGGAAAAATAAAATAACAGCCTAGTCGTCAAAATAAAATGTACTGCAGGAACTACAGCTGCCTTTCAACACACCCAAGGTCACTGTAGACGTGAATTGGCAAACACATATTGTTGCTGTGATAAAATCAGTCAGGCTGCTAAAAAGAAAAGTGATGTAGTTGAGATTATACAAGCTGGGTTTTGTCATTACTAGGAGAAGGGGCTGGTGGATGGTGTTACAGCTGTGACGCAGCGGACAGCCGCAAACCACTGTTTGAGACCAACCAACAACAAAAACATGTATTTTTAATGACATGTCGGGACTTTTCCAGTCCTGTTTGTTGAAATAAAACTGACAACACATTTCCAGACATGCGTTTGGCGACCAAACCAGGTATTCCCAGTCAAAACATGATTTGTTCTGAACCCTAACCAACTGTTTGTTGTGTTTAAACCTAACCACATGTTAACCGCCGCACCGTCACAACATAAAATTGAAAACTGAATATATGAAACATACAAATTCAACATATCCATGGTTTGCAGGAACATTACTGCCAACATTTATTCTGGTGACTGTTGAAAAATTCTACCAAGTGGCTGTATTCAAATCTTCCTCAGTGTGTTAGTGACCGATTCCCTCTGAGTCAGCCTCACACACAGCCAGGCACCTTTTATCTGGTTTGAGGAGACAAGCTTTTGTTTCATCCACTCCTATCTGATGGATGGGATAACATAACGCGACCTCAAAGGCAATCTGAAGATTACAAATTGTAAGGTGTTGCCAATTAGGTAGGAGTAAGTGCAAGACTCATTTCTCTGTCTGAATTAGACATTAAAATTCTCTTTGTGGTGAATTTTGTCTCATCAAAATAACCCTCATATTTTGCTTTCATCATTTTTTTCCAAACATGTGTTGACATAGCTTTGATTTAATTCAATTCAGAACACTCGGAGAAGATTATTTCTAACACTGGTTTGGATCTAGTATATTCATATTGATGTAATTTGTTTTATAAACAGTTCAAAACTTTCACTTGAAACAGCAATGATGTCAGTATGGTCAGAATGGAGTTAATTATAATGGATAGAAAATGATATAGAACTCACTATATTTATTGTTATCAGTTATATATATATATATATATATATATATATATATATATATATATGTATGTATATATATATATATATATATATATATATATATATATATATATATATATATATATATATATATATATATATATATTTGTCTATATATATATATTTGTATATATATATATATATATATATATATATATGTGTATATATATATATATATATATATATATATATATATATGTATGTATTTGTGTGTGTGTGTGTGTGTGTGTATATATATATATGTGTAGATATATATATATATATATATATATATATATATGTATATGTATGTATATATATATATATATATATATATATATATATATATATATATATATATGTATGTGTATATATATATATATATATATATACATATATATATATATATATTTATATATACAGTACAGGCCAAAAGTTTGGACACACCTGCACAATGCGTTTTCTTTATTTTCATGTATATATACATGCATATATATATACAGCATCTATCATGTCGATTTTTAAAGTTTATGTTAGATCTCCCAAGTTGGCTGTTGAATGTGACAGCTGAAATGAGATTTACAGTTTATTAGACTTCAAAGCTAACTGGCTGAGCTGTGCTCAAACGTTGTAGGAGACATTGAACATCTCAGGAGAGAAAGAGATCTCTCCCTCTGTGAAGCTTTCATAACTCAGGTACAAAGTGATATAGAAAAAAAAGAAGAGGCATTCACTGACACCTTACGAAGTGGAGTACTGCTTGAAAACTTTCCCAATATGTCCAATCTATGGCACTGTGATCAGTGCCTTGAAAAATAATTTAATTTCAGTGAATCTAATATTTTTCCCCTTTTAAATTTAAAACGTAATAAGATGCATGGTTTCATGGCTGCATTCGTATCCATCTATTCCAGTTGTTGACTTCATTCCAGATTCTCTGGTTGAAGCTGTTTTTATCCTGTGTGTCTCCACACCTGTCTGATTCTATTAGACGGCAACACGTCTGCTGAGCTGATCAACACTGTAGCCCAGCAGATGGTGAGCTGATGACCGTTCATAATGGGGAAAATGAACATTAAACCTCCTGATAATAGAAATTAGATTGGCTTTTACTTGTATCAAGGGAACTGAGGGAGCTAGAGTCTGTATTTGAAGTCAGGACATAACATGGGTCCCTTAACTAAAGCAGAACACTCCAATTCAGATTAATTTTCTGGAGACCAGTACCCTGCAGTCCTCAGTTTAAATGAAGGCCACATCCTCACATGATGTGAACTTTGTGACTGTGTGGAGTCAGTGTTTGTTCTCAGAGGGATGATGTGTGTCCCCTCAGTGTCCAGTCCTTGGTCCTGTCCTCTCATATCTCTCCATGTTCTCCTCTATCTGATCCAAAGCTGGACAGCTGTCCTCCCTCCCAGCCTGTCTTCTGTCAGAGCCAGAGGGCTGGAGCTGCTCTCTTGTGTCCTGTCAGTGGTTGGACCTCAGCTCTGTCTGTCTCTTCTCCACCAGACTCCACAGACAGAGCAGCCACACACACACTGACCTCCATCTTCTGTCCTTTAAAGCAGGACAGAGCTTCACGTCTCCTTCAGTCATGTCATTGTCACTGTCCTGCTGTCTGCTGTGACTCAATAATAGAGCTTTAAATAGGATCCATCACAGCGATTTCGTAGGATTTAACCAGTTTTCAGAGCAGGATCCATTTATAACATTTACTTTTCATAATGCTCACTGATTTTGATTATATTTCCACATCCTGATCAACGCTATGCATCATTATCACCTTTTTTTCTAAACTGTGTGCACAGATGGTTTATTATGTTTAATCTAGTTGCTTAAATGAATGCTTTTATTTATTTATTTTATTTATTCTTCCCCACATTGCCTTGCAATTTATCTTGAGGGCAACCTCTTTCCTCTTTTTTTCCCAATTTTCATCCATTTCTTCTACCACCTGCTCCTTTAATTCCCCACTCCGTCTTTTAATGAATAGTAAGTTGTCAAGCCTTAACCAATTTACTAGCTTTCCTCAGAATATTGTTGTAATGAATCTAAAGCTGGAGGAGCAGAGGAAGAGCATTTCAAAACGATGTGTCAATGTGATAGTGCAAAAGCATCTTGACTCAACTAGTTCATCCAGCTATTGACCTCTCTGCAGTACAGACTGTACAGCTGGGTGAAAAGAAAAGGAACAAAGAGGAAAAAGGGAGGGGAGGAGAAGAGGTAAGGCTCTGTCAGTTAAGGTTTTGTCTGCTATTGACTGAGTGTGAATTGGATTCAGCCCCGACTCAAGTGGCTGTGTCGTAAATCGTCAAGAACGAGCCAGCCTCCGCCATTTGAGCAGGGATGTATGGGGCTGTGTTTGAGATGTACAGAGTTGCAGGAAGATAAAACAACGGACCGCACTGTGATAAAATGCCGGACACTGGCAATAAATGTAATATAGAGTGTGAGATACAAAAGAACGGGGGGGGGGGGATGTAAGGATGGATGGAGGACATGGCAGAGAAACAGGGACTTAAACCGGGCATAGGCAGAGAAACAAGGCTCAGAGAGATAAAAACAGATTAGAGACAAACAGCAGGAGAGATGCCATGCTGTGCCATCCCACCAGACAGAGAAGAGCACTGACTGTTAATCACATTGTGTTGTTTTTTTTCACGAGGACAGCGTCTGTGTGTGTGTATGTTTGTGTATGACTTCTGACCCGACTTCTGGAGGACACAAAAACCATTTCTCACTGTGTTTGTTTGCATGCTGGGATTTGGACTTGGCTTGCTAAAGCTTTATCGTGCTCTGCTTTATTTTTTTTTAGTCTTTGGTCTTAACACGCAAAGATTGCTGAAAAACAAACGGCTGGTTAATAATGGAGATTTTCAATCTAAGCCACTCAGAAATGTATAAATCTTAGCTCAAACACAGTTGAGAAAGACCCCCTACGACCCTAAATAGTCCCACAGTTACTACGCACAAAAATATACATAAACACACTTGTGCATCACACACTTCACACAGAGTACCACCTGCTATGACGTGAAGTAAAGAGGGGGAATTAAAGGCTTTCAGGCGAGAGTAGTTTCTCTGCTCTTGACAGGTTTCAAAGGGGAGATGTTTGCTATGCATGCTGAACTGCCAGTGGGTGTTTATAGTTGTGCTCTATCTTCTCCTCTGCACCATCCATATTCCTGACAAGTTTCAAAAACAGTTTGAAACTCCACGAACGCCAAGGCACCAGTGGGTTTAGTAGTAGTGCTCTCTCTTTGTCCTCCTCCTCCCACATTCTCTCGTTCCCCGCTTCAACACAAAGTCATTCAGTCTCTGGAGTTTGTATTCACCTTCACTCTGAAAAAGCGCTGTGAGTTTTGTGCATTTTTCAGTTGTTTTTGTTTCCCCACTCCTCACAAGAGATGGAGGCATTCCAGTGCGAAGCTTGACTTTTCATTACTCATCCTCCACACACACACACACACACACACACACACACACACATTCACAGATACACAAGCAGCTGTTGACGATAAACAACTCATTGACAAAATTGGCGAGGTTTCAGTTCATCTTGCTGACCTTGTTTTCCTGCCTTCAGATTTTTCATTAAATTTATGCAATATTGTCCAAATTAATAAGTCCTATATTTCCCTGGTCATCAAGCATGAAGATGTTCACAGTCTATCTGTTAATATGCCCAAGCTCTCTTCACCTCATTTCAGGCCTGACCGCAGCCTCTCCCATGCTGCCATGCCAGACCGAGCTGGCACGCACACTATCTCACCCTGGCATGGAGCAGACCCTGTCAGCCTCCGCTCCTACAGGAGGAATCAGCTAATTAGTCTGAAACTGAAGAGACAAAGAGACGCTGGATTGGCTGGACTGCAATAGAACCAGTTTCTGTGTCCCCATCATCCATAATTAACTATTCTCAGATTCATGCCCTTAACATAATGCAGGCATGTGATTGGCAAAGAAAAGAAAACAGGAAGGCATCCCAAGGTTTGCAGACCCAGTAAGTGGCAGCCCACTTTTTTAGAGTTAGTAATTATACTTTTAAGTAGTGTTAAAGTTGCGGTCTAACTAGCTGCCATTTATCCCACCTGATGGCACCGACTAGTTCCTGGCGTTCATCAACCCACTGGTGTTTGCAATGCAGGTACCTAGTTTCAGATAAAATAATGTATATCTCTGCAACATTTTAGAATTTCACACCAAAAAATGCACACAGTTTAGCTGCAGACCCCACTTACAGGCAGTTTCCCATTTTGAGAGTGAAATCCTGATTATGTTATTTCTCCCCAGTGCTCTCCTGTTGTAAACAAACTTCCTTTTGGATATGTGGAAGGGGAAAATACTTCTCTCCATTTCACCCAGGCAGCACATAACATTTTTCAGTGACAATGACAATGCACACACAACAGTTTGTTTGATATCCCATGAATAGTGGCCCACAAATGGACTTATGTACTTAATTTTGTGTCCATTGTGTTCAAATAAACACAAGGAGTTTGTGCTCTAGAGAAAGGATTAGCGCTCAGTGAATAACCTCCTAAGTCCTATGATAAGCTATTATGGCAAGGCTTAACTATACAGACCAATGAGCAGTGATAACTAAAGGTGCAGACACACCAAACCGACATCAAAGAACTAGCGGCGACAAAAGCCAACTGTTGCGTTGTCTACGTCGCCTCACGTCGCCCTGTGTCAGTTGCATTTGAACACACTACATGGACTTCATCCGACAGCCAAGTGGCACGTACGTTCTGCGCTTGCATGTGAAAGAGCAGAGTGAGAGAGTGGTACATCCTGTCAGCTGAGGGGTTTCCTATCTGTGCAGCCGAGCACCGCAGCACCTCCACGGACTATTATATCCAGACGGTCCCGGTGTTTCCTCTGCAGGCTCCACTTCACTCAGCTGCCCGATAAACCCGCTACTTCTTTACACTTTAACCTGAATAACAAACCAGGGCTCGGTGCTCTGTTTGGATCCAAATGGAGAGCCGGGGCTAGCTGAGAGACTAGCGGAGGCTAACTGGCTGTGCTTCCCTCCGGTCATGCTGCGGCTAACACTCCGCTAGCCTCACAGCTAGCTCCGGTTTGTTATTCAGGTTAAAGGGAAAAGGAAGAAGCAGCGGATCTGTTGGGCAGCTGAGTAAAGTGGAGCCTGAGGAGGAAGCACCAGTTAGCCCCGGTTTCACTACAGGCACATTCACTAGCTACAGGGGCGAGGAAATAAAACCTGAACAGCCAATCAGAGTGATCTCTCTCAGCGACAAGCTCCGCTGCCAATTCAACATGCTCAATCGGCCGAAAAGCCACCGATGCCAAAGTGCCAGCGGTGCGGGACACACCACTAAAACTAGGGCGACAGATGCTCACGACGGCCTGACTTTGGTCAACAGCCGACCGTTGGCTTGGTGTTTCAGGGCCTTAACACGTCTTTGGGGTCATCAGGTGGGAACCTCCTTTCACCAGTGTTTCGTCTAGTTGGTCCCACGACACCTCCAGGAGGCTAGACAGTGATCTCTGGCATCCCAGAGACACTCCCCTAATTCCAAGTCTCACTGCTCCCCGCACCAACCCAACAACCTCCTTTACCTTACTTACACATGGCTTTCTCAGGCCAAACAGCACTGCCACCTTCAACAAACCCAGGCTCCGTTCATGCGAGCTCCAGGTAGCGACCGTGCCGATACTACCTTTCCTAGCACATTCACCATACCCTATTTCACATGCTACATAGCATAACTGCAGTATAAGCTAAAGTTAAAGGAGATAGAGAAGATAAACCCACAGGCTTTCTCAGCCCAAACAGCACTGCCACCTTCAACAAACCCAGGCTCTGTTGTAATGAAGTGCGATGTATGTTTTGTGTTGGACCCCTTTGAAACAACATGGTTCATCTCAAGGTGCTATGCGCTAATAAACTTTAGCAATGTTAACCATGTAAAATTACTGTGGTCAGGTTTAGAAAAAGAAACATGGTGACCACGTACCTCAAAATAACTCAAACGTCACACGGTTAGAAACACAGCTCTCCTGGTTGAAAGTGTTTTGTGACCCAACCTGCCTTCCTGCTTCCTTCTTGATTGTCGTCAGCATGAAGGCACATATGATTGCAGCCTTCCCAAATACATGGGTTATGTGCAAATTATAGGCTCATGATTATGTGGGATATGTATGAATTTTGGTACTTAACTTGTCATAGAAAAACATACAAGCAGAACATGAAAACAACCTGTATTTCTACGCATTTGCATGATTCATGTTGGTCACATTATCAGATCAGAGAATCTGTAATTCAGGATTCATCTGAGAAAATACCCTCCCTGCTAATGACATGTCATCTTACCAAGTTTCATTCATTTTGCTGGAGTGATTTTGGCTTGTTCTTGCTTGGTGTTCAGTTGCTAACTGTCTCTTTTCTCTCTTCTGTCTACTTTCCGGGTTGCTGTCTCCTGATGTGCTCCGCCCTGGGCCTGACCTGTGGATCTTGAAATGCAGGTAAAATTAGTGGTAGTTATCACACTGTACGAACAGGGTGTTATTTTAAACGTGTCCAGTCACAAATACAGGCATATGTTAGGTTGATATCTACCGTGTGATCCAAGCCAAAATGAAGGACAAACGAACCAAAGTAGGGAATCGAATATGCTACATCTCTGGAAGCCAAAGACCTTTAGTTGCACAGTTGAGACCTGGTATTCTTCCTCTGGCTGCTTTACAGGTTAAAAATATATTCAGAATGAAAATAGATTGCTCAAGTTGCATAATTTGGATGTGTACCGTGGTTCCCATTTTTGTTTCTACTTTAAATTACATAAAGACTGAAGAATTTTCCATGATATGGATCAACAGTACCCTGACAGGCTGTGGTGTACGGATGATCCATATTGTTTGGATGAAATGAAATGTTTAGGTTATATTCCCACCTTAATCTTCAGTGCTTCACTTGACCTAAATGTACCCCTTATTTTCCTGGGACTACTTTCCATGGTGGAGATATACATGCCGTCTGTGTTCTTCTGTGCTAGAGCTGTTAGCGGGACAGATGTCCTGCTTACGAGTAGTTCTGATTGGACTACTCGAAATACATGGAGCACACCAAGTTTTGACCAATACGTTTTTCCTAGATGGGATGGACAACTTTGTAAACTTAACTGTGTACTTACAAGAGAGTGCTGAAAACCGGGGTGTGGTTTAGGTGCATTTATCGCGTCGCTGCCTCACTCTAAAGGCCTTTGCACACTGAGTATGTCTTTTTGGATGCATGTCATTGTTCTATTTGGCGTGACAGTTCACAATATGTGACAGAAAGAAAAGACACATTTCCTCCTTCGCTCTTTACCTATCTGGCTGTCACCACTCCCTCCCTGTCTTTCATTTAGCACCCCAGCTGCATGAAGGGGTGGAGCTGTCCTCCCTTTCCCTCTCCACATGCTATGTGCGATCCACATCCTCCCTCTCGTCATCAACATCCACCTGAATATTACTATCAGACCTGTTGAACGTGAGCTACCTGAGTTAAGAGATGTGCACTCCGTTCCTTTGTCTTGTTGCAGATATGTCCAACCGCCACATTTTCTTCACTGATTCTTAGTCGAACAGCTCTAAAGTTTGGATTTCGGATTCATTGTGCAAACGTGATTGACACAACGTGACGTCGTATTTATTTTTAGACGTGCAACAATTTCTGACAAAAAAAAAACGGACTTCGTGTGCAAAGGCCTTAACTCCTCCAGCAGCTCCAGCAAAATGTCCCACTCATGGCACCAAAAACACAATTGTGGATACTTTGTCACAACAGCTACTGTTGATTCAAGAGGCCTGTATTCTGATTGATTCAGTGATGCAGCAGCAGTTTCTTCCCCTTCCCTTGTCTTCCTGTACTCTCAGCACTATTTCCTTCTCTGTATACTCTGGCTTAAACTGATACAGTCACTCTGCAGTTAGTGTAATTGTCTTCTCATCAGCGCTCCTCGTCACGATATCTGCAGTCTGACATTTGCTTTTGAAAGTGTCCCTCCTTTATTTCTCTTGTTACAATGGGGCAGAGTTGTGTGATGGGTACTGCACGCTGATGGACTGAGTGCTGTGTGGATGTGTATCAACATCATGCTTCATCAATATAACCTTGCCTTCCCTCGCAATTTGACTTTGACATGCTAAACACTGCCGTGTGAATGATTTTCAGCACGGTGACGTCAGTGAATTTATACGCTATGGGCCATTTTTCATAACCGAATTAATCTAATTTGACCACATTCGTCTGACTGTGAATTGTGCTGCACTTGTTCCCAGTTTGTATGGTTGCCAGTGTTTTTTCCACCCCATGCAGTGACAGCCATATGGTTGGAGTGTTTGTGTGATGAATAGTGTTTCTCTTTCCCCTACATTGGAGAGGCTCCTCCTGCGTCTGAGTCATCCAGATTTATTCTCTTCTACTAGTAAACATATTATCTCTATTTGATTTTATACATTGACTAAGCAGGCATAAAAATTAAAATGCTACATTTTGGAAGTGCAAGAAAAACATAAATATACTCCCAGTTACATGTACAGCATTATGCAAAAAAATCACCTAAACTCTGTCGTGCATCTACATTACGAGCAGCATGCACAGCGTCAGGTCCGTGATACAAGAACACCAAAATGCAATTAGTAATCACTTCACTGTTCATTTCTCCTCACTGGCTCCATGTTGCTGCTGGCGTTGATTTCAAGCACAGCACAGCACCCACCCACCTCAACTCCTCCATTCAGCTTCATGAGCCCTCTAGTTCACTGTGATCTGCAAATAACTGGCACCTAGTCCTACTGTCACTGTAAGGAGGGGAATCTCAGCCCAAACTCTTCTCCTGTGTGATCCTGCATGGCTGGAGTTCTCTCTGTCTTTCTGTCTCTACTAAAAAAGACGACTTGCTTGCCATGCATTTATGTGTTACTTCATGGATCTGCAACCTTGTGGCAACTTGTGGTATCTCAATGTAAATGCAATGTAATAATATCAGTTCTGGCTGCATTTAAAAAAGATTAATTATGTCTGCTGCTTTTTTCAGAGGTCTTCTTTTTTTTGTTTGTTTGCTTGTTTGTTTTTGTTGTTTTTTGTTTTGTTTTTTGTACTTTTACGTGCCCAACCTAAGTTTATCTCCTCCTCTCCTTTATTTTTTTGTTTAAATTGAATGCCACTACTAAAAAAAATCGCCTTTTTATTGTTGCTAGGCAACCACCCCATCACATTCCCACACTAACCTTCTCATGTAATCAATTTATCGTTGTTTTTTGTTGTTGTTGTTGTTGTTGTTGTTGTTTCCACAGTAACTAGTAGCTAGTTCCTAAAATATTCAGGCAGAGGGTACTTGCTCTAGCTTTGGTTGAGGGTGAGAGATCTGTGTGGGTACATGAGACCCAAAAAAAGCAGGTGGATCACAGGGAGTACCACCAGTTGGTCCAGGAGCTTCGTCGCCATGATGGACGTTTCCAGGCATATTTTTGGATGACTCGGGGGCAGTTTGACAACCTGCTGTCTATCGTCAGGCTGTATAGCTCTGGATATCCAGCAATCGTCCTTCTCCATGGTTTACTGACTGTAAACTTGTTGTGACCACCACAGACAGCCCGCCTCTTAAATCATCTGATTGAACAATGGGAAAAAAAATGACGAAAAAAGACATGGAGCGCTTTTTTCCTTTGTACCAATAGACTGCCACCATGTTACTTTTATTTGGTTTGCTGCACTAATTATATTGGAGGTTAATAAATATTTATTTTAAAATGTTGTTTAGAATATGACATGTTAACAATGTAGTGTTTTAGGGTGCTTTCACACCTAACCTGTTTGGTTCAGTTAAAACAACCTCAGGTCCGTTTGTGTGGTTAGCGCATCTCGTTTGGGCTGCTGTGAGAGCTGTGAATCAAACCCTGGCGTGGACCAAACAACTGAACCGAGACCAGGGGCCGCTTCCAAATGAACTCTGATGACGTTTTGTTTGTGGTGTGAGAGAAAACAAACCAACCACAGGATTTTATGATATCAGATATGTGATTTTAGCATGATTTCAACAGCTAAACCAAAAATAATATTAAGTGAAATCATACGCTAATACATACATGTAACCATGGTAACACATATGCATGTCAGTTATTTTCCCTGATTGAAAAAACTATTAAAACTGCCATCATTGCATCAGACTCTGTAATTTGTCTGTTCATTAAGGTCCATTAAAAAGTGTGTGACAGTGATCCCATAGTATTAAGACACCTTCTTTTCTTCCTGTCTCCATGTTATTCATTACTCATAACATGCGATTGATTTGCAGTCTAATAATAGACTACTAATTTGTTTTCTCTATGAATTCTGAGGATGCAGGGGGACAAAACACCAATACTGTCCAATCAATGCTTTACCTGTCAGTCAGTAGAACTTCATATTTACTTCTCTTGGTTTGTCAGTGTGAGCAGGAACTGAAAGAAAAACTAAAATGCAACAATGGATCATTTCTTTCCCTCTGGTGCAAACCAAATGAACCGAACTACAGGTGTGAGAGCAGCCTTAGTAACATTATATGTCTGCTGCCTTTTTTTACATTGCTAAAAGGAATAGGCATGCTTTTATTGTCCTCATACTTGTGGTCATAAAAGAAAATGGATTGACTGTGAAAGGATTGCTTGTGCTACAGAACAATTCTGCAGGTCTGCTTTCTGATTTCAGCTTTCAGCTGCTTTCACACATCTTTATTTTATTGTTTTTGGCTGCTCTGCACGTTGGATGGTTGAGCATCACAGCAATCGTCAATCACTTATAAAACTGTAGGCAGTTAAGCACACACTCCTTGCCCACCACAAAACAATGGAGAGAGAGTAAAACCAGCAATGCGGTGGAAAAGTGAAGAACTTTTCGTGACAAGAGCCTCCAAATATTTTCTGCATGACTGCTGGCCATAGAGGCAATTTGGATATTGTTGTTATTAGAGCAGTTTTAATATGCATGTAAATCTCTCCTAGTTGTTAACCATAATTATTTGACAGTGAAAGGATACCAATAGCTGTTGACAGAGGAGGGGAAAGGTCAAACTAATTGGGAGTTAAGCTCTCAGAGGGCTGATGAAGCCTCCAAACTATCCACATGGTCCAGTAATGATTTCTCTTCTAATGCCAAACGATGTGCCAGACAACTAAAGTTTTCTGGCATTCACTTTCTCGCTCTCTTAGTTAATCTGTCCCATGCATTCACATCACATGCTTCTGTTCACACTGTTAACATTTTAAGTTTGACTTGTCTTTTCTCCCAGTCTGCTTGTTTTTATTAATTCTCTTTCCTGGCTGAGAGCCAGTTTCTTTCTCTCCCATGAAACCAATTGATTCCCACAACAGTATTTACAGCACATGAGGGCAAAAGGAAATTTGGCATAAGGTGTCTTGCTTTCATGCTCCGCACTAAGCAGTCAGAAACAGGGGCTCTGGCGTGCATTGTGTGCAACAAATCCAGCATTTTTTTAAATCGATGGACCTGCATCAAGGGCTCACCGCCATTATCGGTTTACGGCTTTGCTTTCTACTAAAGTAATGTTTTTATCATTTTTATTGAACAGAGGAAGGTGAGCCTCCCACTGCACCCACTATGATTCAGACTCTCTGAGAAAGTAAACTTCGTGTGGGTGAGTGCAAGCAGAAAGGGAGTACATATTCCAAAGATAGAACACACACACACACACACACACACACACACACACACACACACACACACACACACATATAAATGAGAATTTAAACATTTCTTCTGTCAAAAGGATAAAAGTTTTATACCAGTGGGAGTGAAAGAAAGTTTCATCTAGTTAAAATGATTGCATAAGCCTTTTTTTTCTTTTGGTTTCGTTGGCCGTTTTTTAAATTTATTTTTATTTTTTTCATTCAGATTAAAAGGCTACTGGAAATGCCTACTGCTCTTTCATGTTTTGTTTTCTGCATTCCTTGGTGTCTCAGCTTTTCTCATCCATCATATCAAACAGTGGCCCCGGTGATTAGGTAAAGGAGGTATGTTTGGTTTGATCTTTGTTTGGGACACATTTAGTTGGATGGCCAATATGCACATACACGTATGTGTGAGCTGTAAAATTATTGGCAGACACTGTTCAGCTCTGCCTTGACATTGGAAAGGACATGTCCTTACCACTGGTTTTCCCCCTCTGGGGTTGGGAGAGAGTTACTGCCTTAAGCAAGGGAGATCAAATATCTCAGGGTCTTGTCATGAGTGAGGGTAGAAGGGAGCGTGAGATAGATCGGCAGTTCGGCGTGGCTTCTGCAGTGACTGTCGTAGTGAAGAGGGAGCTGAACTGAAAGACGAAGCTTTCAGTTTACTGTACTGGTCCATCTACGTCCCAACCCTCACCTGAGGTCATGAGCTCTGGTTAGTGACCAAAAGAATGAGATCGCAGATGCAAGCTGCCGAAATTAGTTTCTACCATGGGGTGGCTGGGCTCAGCCTTAGAGATAGTGGAAGCAGCTCGGACATCCGGAGGGAGCTCGGAGTAGAGCTGCTGGTCCTTCGCGTTGAAAGGCGTCAGATGAGGTGGTTCGGGCATCTGATCAGGATGCCTCCTGGGTGCCGCCTGTTAGAGGTGTTCTGAGCACGTCCCACTGGTAGGAGGCCTCGGGGCAGACCCAGACCACGCTGGAGGGATTACATACCTTGTCTAGCTTGGGAACGCCTTGACATCCCCCAGGAGGAGCTGGAAAGTGTTGCTGGGGAGAGGGACGTCTTTGCTTGGCCTGCTGTCCCTGCGACTCTGCCCCAGATAAGCGGATAAAAATGGATGGATGTCCTTACCGCCCATACACAAATCTGGGAAAAATCTAGAACGAATGCAACGTGATGTTCACAATCCACCGCTGTTGGATATTTTCTTATCACAAAAACCTCTCTCATGTGTCCTATTGTATCCAAAGTCTACTTTTGTTCTTTCCTCTCTAACTTTTTTAGTGTAACTCCGCACAATACTGACAACATACTTCATAATTTAGTGATTCTGTGTTTCCCCAAAATGTCATTTCTGAGTCATTCCTGCACTTCTACAGCATATGCAAGGTTGAGTCAGGTTTTTTTTGGGGGGGGCGAATGACCAGCTGTGCCTAGTTGGTATTCTTGCCAATGTTACCGCAGCTCTTTCAGTGACAGCCATATGGTCAGTGTGTTCTTCACATAGTCACCTTTGTCACGTAATGACCTTTGGTTGGGATATTTTCAGAAATTCTGAGCAGTGACTAAAAAGCATGTGGACGTAGAAGAGGAGGGCAAGACAGAGAAAGTCAGTGTGTCAGTTTGCTCCCTCACAGGAAGGTTACAAACAAGCAGGTTTGCTGTTTCATCTTGTTTAATTTCAGTGGCGGCAGGGAGTCCAGCTGACAGCGAAACATTCACTGCATGTTCATGATCCCATGCCCCCGACCCCATCAGCAGATACTTGACATGTGAAAAGGACATGTTGGACATGAACCTGTCTGTCATATTAGTAACCTGAAAAGACGTCTCCACACAGTGTGTTTGGATACCTGTGTGTTTTCACTGCCCTCGAGACATGCTTTTTGTGTTAAAGATATTGTAGTACACAGTGCTGTTCAAACAGTTTTATCTAAGGGTTACATCAGTTTTACACACATGCACACTCACACACCGTGGCATTTTGAGGGGCACAAGAAACTTTACCCTCGCTGTGGTGCAGTTTCCAGTCTCTCTACACATTAGGAAATGTCATGACTGCAGTTGTAATACTTAGAAATGCACACAAGCTATTCCCATACATTCATCCTCTCTCAGTATTCCACCCACTATTCCATGAACCCAAGTAGCTCGCTACATTCTGTCAATTCCTGTCATTGCAGTGTGTGTTCCACGAATTCAAGCAGTGTTCAGCCATGACGGCAAACATAGCCTCCTTTTTCAGCGTGTCAGCGAGGTGCTGATGCAACACACTGGTTGCAATCCTTGTATTCAAACTGTCCTCAGTGTTGTGGCTTCTCCAAGCCGTGACAGATACTCCTATGGAAGCTCATTCGCATTGCAAAATCACTTCTTGGGTGTTGGGATGTGTGTGTGTGTGTGTGTGTGTGTGTGTGTGTGTGTGTGTCTGCCAGTGAGTGTGTGTGTGTGTGTGAGTGAGAGAGAGGGAAGTGAAGGAAATAAAAATTGTGAGCATATGCTGGATGGAGGCACAGTGTGTGGCCTGTGTACATGGCATGTTTGTGCATTTACAGTGCATGTAATGTGTGTGCACGTTTATGACTTTTTCCATTAAACCTTTAATATATCTCATGTCCTCTCAGCATAGAGCGAAGGCCATGCAACACCATAATGTGTGTGTGGGAGGTACAGCGTAATGACCACACCCTGCAGATCTCATTTATTAACACAACTGACATCTTTCTCCTCAGTGTCTGACCATTCATCATTAATAATCTGTTTGCGCTTTGTTTAAATGAATGCGTGCCTGTTTAAAGACGTTGCTGTTTTATTTTGCACCATATGTTGTGGGTGTTGGCGGCAGCTTTTAAAGCTGTAGCGCCGAACATAAACAGACCAGAAAGATGCATATCTATCTGCAGCATCTAGTTATCTATTCATCTATGCACATTCTTCTGTCTGACAAATGTTCTTGGTTGTCATTTGGCAGACATTTAGTCACACCAGCGTACGCACCTGCAAACCTGCACACCTGCTCATGCATATAATCTCTCTGTATGCTTATAGTGATGGTTGTAAATGAAGTTGTTTCCCATGTAATTATAGAGCTGGTCAATATGATTGTTATAGCTGAATAGGGCTGAGAAACGATAGCATGCAGACACATGACCTTGAGTATGGAGAAGTCACGTTCAGGTATGCAAATATTGTTGTACAGATCCAAATGTGATACTGTCGGATTTTCCTTTCATATTTTAGCCATGCCAGAAGAATGGCTGTGAGGATGGCAGTGGTCTGTTGGTTCGTTGGTTGTTGCAGACTTAAATATCTTAACTTTATTTAACTAAAATAATCTGACAAGTTAACATTTCAGCTCAGACGCCAGAAGAAAGTGTGGACATTTGTTACCTCTCTGTGACAGCTTACCAGTTCAGAACCACAGTGGGGAACATGCTGGCTCATTAGCATTAATTTAACTTGGCTCATTCTTAGCTGCCAACTAGCTTTTAGCGGTCCGGACCACTCCGCTGAAGGAAGGATGGCGAGGCGCTTGGGTGCTGTTCACTAACAATGACTTTATTGCAGTCTTCACCACAAATCAATAAACACAGCTTTCTCATGAGGTTAAGCAGCAGCCCTGAGTTCATCTAGACACTTAATTCAACTGGTTATCATCACTCATTGCTGCATGCGGTCTTCCTCATGACACACCTGAGAGAGACACAGGTTACCCACAAGACCACCGTCCATAAGGGAGAAAAAGGGTGAGCTGGTAACCCATTGTAGGTTTCTACAAATCGTGGATATGTCAGATTTGTAAATTTCATACATATATTAACTGCTGTAAAGTAATGTAGTTCTGATATTATGTATATGAAAGGACTTTGTCATTGTGAGGTGGAGGGGAGGGTGCATGGCAGGACATTAGGCAGGATGACCAAGATGCATATGCACCACAGACCACCGTTCAAGGACAACACAACTAGTAGTTTTTTAATGTGACATCAGGGGCATTTCCAGCCATGATTGTGCCATCAAAAGTGACTGTCTGGCCAAAACGTGATATTTCCCTAAACCATTATCATGTGCCTAAACATAAACACATGTTTAAATGTAAAGTTTTAACATACCCGCTACGTACTAGCCTACAAATGTTATCTAGCCATGGTTTGCAGAAACGCACAATGCCCACATTTATCCTGGCTGTAGGTTTGGACATTTGAGGTTTTGAGTAAAATGTTTTGACAACTATTTGATTGATTGACATGAAACTGTCCACAGACATTCACACTGCTGTGTATTACTTAAGTCATCCCCTGGCTTTAAATCTCGCTCTATCATCAGGTCAAAATTGCATTTTTCCAATACTTAATCTAAGGTTTATGACTACATATGCAACACATGCAAAATTATGACACTCCCATCAGCCTCTTAGTTTTTATCACTAATTAATGAATTTTAACATGCAAATGTTCTAAACCAAGACAGTTAACATGTTGAACATTGTACCTTCTAAACATCAGCATGTTAGCATGTTGAAAGTGGCACTTAGCAGTGCAGCCTCACAGAGCCACAAGCATGTCTCTACTCTCAGTCATGTTTCTTTGTCACTACACGAAGTCTTTCAAATGTATGATGCATGTTTTATTTTGTCTAAATGAATCTAATTTACTTTTTGGAACAATGCCCAATAGCAATAATTAATTTATGAGTAACAACCCAGCAGCAGAAAAGAACAAAACAAAACAAAACAAAACAAAAAGACTAGAACTAGAAAAAGAAATACTGGAGAGAGGACACATAGCAGATGCAACAGTGACTGACTCCTTTTTTAGGATGCTCGATCACTTGATTTTCATCAGATATCCCTGATCTTCAGTGACTGATGTCATGTTTATATGGGCCCATTTTTGTTTGTTTGTTTGTTTCTAAAATACTGGTATTGTAAGTTTCAGCAAACTATGGATGCTACATTTGTACGTTTCGTATATATGAAATAGTTCAGTTAAAATGTAAATGAGCTCAGTTTGAGAGGCAGACCACTGTTTGAGTGGCATTTCCAGCTGTTTGTGGTGATAGATCTCAGTATTTTTTAAGGTCACGTCCAGAAAGTTTCAGCTGTGTTTGTAGCAACCAGCCATGTTTGCTGTAAACCAATTTTTAAGGAGACACTGGGAAATTTCCAGAGACAAGATAAGCCCACCAACACAACTGATAGCTGGTCATTTGAACCCTGTTACAATGCAAGGTTGTATTGGATACATAAGGCCAAATGTAGCAATAATCCACTTTATTCCTTTACTTCATTCATTATACATACATGAAGACATTATTCACCCTTTAAACAACGATATGTAACCCTTACCTTCACCTTTTAACCTAAGACTTCATTGCTAGCTAAATGCTAACTTAGCATGCTCTTCAGGGTTTCTGCTTCCAAACCATGAAGTGAAGGGGGCTTTTTTTTTGGGCAGGTCACGTAGCTGTTCCAGCTGCAGCTACACCTACCATGTCCAGCCATGTTTGTGGTGACAAAAACAGGTATTACAAGTCAAAACAAGACATTTTTGTATCCCTAACCGAGTGGTTTTCATGCCAAAACATAACCACGTGTTAACCAGAACATAAAATTGAAGATTAAAATGTAAAGAAACGTAAAGCTTAAATGTATCCGCGATGTATGAAACCTATCTGTGGGTGGCAGAAATGTGCAATACCAACATTCAGTCTGCAGGCTGGGTTGTGACTCCCCCTCTCTGATCAACCTTGAGCTCAAGGTTAAAATTGATCGACTCTCAGCTTCATTGGTGGTAAAGATACTTGACGGGCATTCATGTGCGTGCATCGAGTGAGAGCATGCACACATGAGCATGCACACATCGCTTCGATCAAATTCACCTTTGTTATCAGCGGACCTGAGAGGTGCACGTTGTTTAATTTGCCCTTATCACAGCAGTATTGTAGACGAGGCTCTGGGCCATAGATTAAACGTCATTATTTAATGAGAGGAGAGCAGGATGGATGCAGCATGTAATTAGAACGACACATACACTGTTCTGATATATCCATCACCGTAGACTCAGTGTGTGTGTGTCTGTGTTTGTGTGTGCCTGCTGTGGGCTTCCTCATTCAACGCTCAGATGAGTGTGTGAGTATGCAAATGCTCAACACATTAGGTGCTGCTCATCAGTCTTGTGGTAAATCTGTTTTTGTCACCCGTGAAGACACACACCCACACACACTCCCACACACATGCACACGCTCAAATGATCTGAATCTTATTTGGGATCCCAGTCCTCAAGGCAATATGTGAAGTATCTGAGAGGTAGAAATACAGACTGGGCATGTAAACTCTCGGGTGCTGCTGGTAGAATATGTTAATGATCCCGAGGTTTGGTAATAAGGATGTCTTCCATGACTAATGGAGGAAGTCACTATCTATTTATCTCTGTCTCTCCATCTCTGTTTTTATCTCTCTTTTTTTCTTTTACTAACACAAAATAACACACACGTTCATAAAAAAACAAAAAGGTCTGTGTGGATCCTATTAATCAAAGTAAAATGTGACATATTAGGCACAAACATAAAAATACACTGGCGCACACACACACACACACACACACACACACACACACACACACACACACACACACACACAATGCAGTACAAAGGTGTAATGTACTAACACTAAGTTACACTAACAAGGCAACCCAAGGCAGACATATTAAATATAAGGATCTACTGACATCTAGTGGCCATTATATTTTACTGCACATTACAGTAGTGGATATTTGTGCAGGATATTTTACAGGTGTCGCTCTGTAGTTCTTAACTGTAAAAAGTACCAAAATTTCAAACACATATAAAGATAAAGATATGTAAACAAATACTTATTTTTGAGGTATTCATGTTTCACAAATGTTCTTACATACCGCTTATTTATAGAGATATAATATCTAAGTAAACTGTCTGTAATCAAAATGCTTTATTTTTGCAGACTGAGTAACATGGAGGCTGTAAATGAGGAGAAAGAGAATGTGAAGGGTGTGAAAGTCAGCGAGGGAACTATATGTCCAGATATTACATGATGTTGGGATCAGCTTCGGCAATGACTTGTATTGATTAATTCCACATTATAACAGGTCATTCAAACTTATTTTCATATAAAATGTAATAAAATAGATCTACAGTATCTAAGGCAGATATATCCATACACTTACTCATTTCAATTTAATTTAATTTAATTTAATTTAATTTAATTTAATTTAATTTGATTTAATTTAATTGTATTTTATTTTATTCTATTGTATTTTATTTTATTTTGATTTATTATTTATATGCTTATTTTTATCCACAATCTACACTATCTTTAACAGATTATAAAGTGCCACAGGAAACTTTGTGTGCCAGTTCAGCTTTATATCAGATTAGTCATTGGTCAGATAGCCGTTTGCTGTATCCTTTGTTCGCCATGCTTTTAACAAATGACTCAAAGTGTTTAATCAGTCTGCCTTTGCTGATTCTTTCACTTTAGCTTGTGTGTTTCAGGGCCCCAGTTTTGTTGTTGGGAGACTTGAAAGATGCGTTGCTATTTAAAAAACCTTTAATGCATGCAAATGACACAGAAGATAATGTATGAATTCAGCTGTTTGAAATGTGAGTCTGCCGAAAAGAAAAAGACAAAAAATAAGTTTGAAAGTTGAACTACAAGGCCGTCTCTGAGTCTTGAGATCACAGAGTCAAAAGTTTGACTAGTCTGAATAAATAAAAGAAAGAAAAACACCACTCGGTGACCTTGCAGCCTTCATTAAAAAGTAAACAGCAAACATTTCAGCAGTGGAGGAAGTCAAGTCAGAGGAAATGCTTTATGTATCTCTGGCACACATTTAGCAGGTTTATATCTTTTAACTTTGCGATGCCCTTCATCACTTCTTTAACTTTTGTGAAATGGGAATATGCCAGAAGCGTCTAGCATGTTTTGAGTCTTTTTGGAATATGATCCGAAGCAAAGAAAGGAATCTGTGTAACTTCTGACGTTAAGTGCAAAGGGCAGCGTTTAAGTGACTTTGAGCTGTGCAAATGTTGACTGGAGGAAAGTGTTCGTAGCCAAACTGTAAACTGACGCATCAACACACAGACACAAAGGTTGTCTGCAGTGATTGCTTGCTTGCATGCGCGCGTGTGTGTGTGTGTGTGTGTGTGTGTGTGTGTGTGTGTGTGTGTGTGTGTGTGTGTGTTTATTTGTGAGCAAACACAAGCCAAACCAGCTTGGATCCACTTTGACAGCCTGATGCAGCCTTGACGTGGATGAATGTAACACAACAACTCTGAGATTGCATCGTTAGCAAAGTGCTGCCATTAGTTATTAGTCCTGAAAACACAGTGTTCTTTTTAAATTACACAGATCTGCTGCCATTCTCATACAGCTCTGAGTCGCAAACAGAGCCTGTAACTCCTGCTAAAGCAGAAATTATTGTCATTACTGTTATTATTTGTTGAGGACTGGTGCAAAGACAGTTCAGTAGACACACTGTAAGGTCAGGGTTTTTTGTTTTGCTTGCTGTGTGCACACATCCGGATATTTTTAAGACCTGTCTGAGGTTAGAAACCCTTTTCCCATGAGGGCAAAGTAAAACCACCTTTCCGCAGTGAGTCATGAGCAGCTGAGCAGTTGTTTATAGAAATGTCAGAGGAATGTCTGCTTCAGTATTTCTCTTCAAGGATGCTATAAGAAAAAGTTGAAAAAGACGATGGTTTATGTAACCCACAAACGATCCAGATTCTGTCATATAAGTTCAAGATTTCAAGATGGTCTATTTTCTTTTCTTTCCTTTTTTCACCCAAACTGCTTGCAATCTTTGGTGTGTGGTCTATTTTTCCCACGCGCCGCAAGCAAATCTGGCAAGAAAACACACTGAAAATGTTGTACGTGATAGAAAGTGTTTATTAAATGATATAGATCATCTATGATAAATGGGAGAATATGCATCAGTTGTGTCTAAACACAGAGCGAGAGCAACGAGCAGAGCCACACACACACCCACACACGCAATCACACAAGCAGACAGAGACAGAGCTCCACATGTGATTTAAACAGAGGAGAGAGCAGAATCACTTACTGACAGGAGCAAAGAAATGTGCTTCTGGTGTGAACATCCAGGCGACTGCTGACAAATTTACAAAGCAGGGTGCGTCTGTGTCCAGTGTGACCCAGGCATGAGGTTCTATTAAGAACCATTTCCATCCAAAGAACCCTTTTTTTTTTAAACAGATGTTTCTTCA
The DNA here is from genome assembly GCF_011397635.1 of Epinephelus fuscoguttatus. Taxonomy (NCBI): domain Eukaryota; kingdom Metazoa; phylum Chordata; class Actinopteri; order Perciformes; family Serranidae; genus Epinephelus; species Epinephelus fuscoguttatus. Next base: position 9,538,048 of record NC_064756.1, on the reverse strand, counting down.
AGGGTTCTTCGTAAGACTAAAGGCCTTTGCACCCTGGTCCAATGCATTTTATTGTTCTATTTGTTGGGAAAATTTGCAAGACGTAACAGAATGAAAGGACACATCTCCTCCTTTGCTTCTCTCTACTGGAGTTTCCTATCTGGTCGTCATTACTTTCTCCCTGCCCAACATTTGGCACCGCAGCTGCGTGAAGGTGAGCAGCTGTCCTCTGCATTCTGTGAGCGGTCCACATCCTCCTCCTCTTCATCCTCATCCACCTGAATATTACTATCTGACCTGCTGTAGCTGTCTGAGTTTTGTAATGACTCTGAGCGCCCCATTCCTCCGTCTCGTCGTAGCTGTGTCCCGCTACCACATTTGCAACACTGATTCTTAATCAAACGTCTCTAAAGGCTCTGACAGATACGAAAAACACAGAAAATACAACCTGTTCTGAAAATTTTAATGATGGTCTAAAGTTTTGAACTCAGTGAACGACATGAATCACACAACGTGAGGTTGTATTTATTTTAGTCGTGCAACAATTTCGGATGAAAAAAAGGGACTCAGTGTGCAAAGTCCTTAAGGGTTCCATTAAGAACCATTTTTGAAAGAAAGAGTATATCAAAGCCAAAAATGTTGCTCTCTTGGCCTCAGACTAGCCTGTTAAACCAAAGCAATGATTAATGGAGGAGTGACCAATGGGTAATGTAGTCAGTAGTTACGATTTTTAGAGACCACAGGGTGGATTGTAGATAAAAACCCTTGGAATATAAAAGGGTTCTCGGTAGGAGCCCCCGGTTGTGTTCTTGTCAGCACCCTTTAGAAAGTGGAAAGGTTCTGTATAGAACTCTTGAGCACCCCTTTTCCACCAAATTAGCTCTGTTTCTTGAACCAATGCCATTGCGCACTCTTGTGCAATTTTTTGGTGAAAATGCACTGAATGCTTTAGAGGCTGGACACATGCTGTGACAGGTGTGCTCAAATACCAGGGCGATGCTGCTGCAGGCCATACATGTTCCCGAGCACCTAGTTTTCAGGGAGCAATGGCCGCACCCTGAGAAAACTGAGTTCAGATATTTCCCTTCATTCGTAAATATCAGTCCGTGATAAATTCAGAGGAGAGTTTGATCATGTTAGTGCAGGACTGCCAGAGCATTACATCTGTCCCACGGACAATCGGTCCATACACAAACAGCGCCTGGAAGTAGATCAGCTCTGCACCCAGGCTTTCAGGTAAATAGGCTCTGATGCAGTGCTTGTTGAGGCTGCTTAGCAACCGTGGAAACAACTTGCCCCCCTGCTCTTAAAAGCTAGCACAGAAAAGGCACAGAAGTAGTACCCAGTGCCTGACCTCACGTTTTCCAGGTGGTTAAAGGCGTGACTTATGTACGGCCCCTTAAAATTAAGGTGCGGGAACCAAAATGAAACCTGTTCCATGTTGGTGTAAAAGGGTTAAGAGAGGGCTCTGGGTCGAACCGTGACATTATACGAGATTTTTCTGTAGAGTCTCTCACAGGAGGGTTCTGGGTGGAACCTTTATAAAGGATGCTACCAGCAACCGAAAAGGGACAGGCAGAAGAACCTGATATGGTTCTAGTTAACACCTTTATTCCTAAGAGTGCATTTTTGCCTGGATTCAGACCTTGGAATCCACCCACAGAGTCTGAGTGTATTGGATTGACAATTCTGTCTGAATATCAGGCAAGAACCATTTAATATTATTCAAGCAATGTGAATATCAGCTCCTTCATACTCAAGAGAATATTGCCTCAGTTTAAATTTTTTGACTCCAGAGCTCTGATTGAAGCGTTACGTCTCTCTTCTTTTGCCTCATTCTGGACAAACAACATCCAGAATACTTCCCTCTGCACCTTCGGGCATGTAAAGCCCGGCCTTAAATGCCCACAAAGATGTAAAGAAGTTTAATTCTCACCCTCCACTGTGCTGCCAGGCTCACCTTTTCCAGCTTTTATCATCCCTGCTCCTGGCACACAGGAAAAGCATTCCATCTGATTTTCACGGAACGGGCTTAGGGGCCCTCTGAAGCGATGCCGCATTCAATTACTTAATCCAGAAGGGATCATGTACCAGTCAAGCACTGTGAGCAGACCCAGCAGAGATGAGTCACAAATCAGCCCCAGGCCCTCTGCCATTAAAAATGCTGCATCTGTAGCAGTAACAAGTTCTTTACAATTTGGGCTCTGCAGTGGTTCTTGTGTTAATACTAGCAAAGTATTAGTAGAAGTAGTAGTGGTAGAATTTGCTTCACTGTAGAAACACTGAATTACAGATTTATTGGTAAACAACAACCTGAGAAGATACTCATAGAAAGTTTCTTTTCTTAGACTGTATGTCCTTGAAAATGTCACGCTGTGCTTACTATGATTGTTTGGACTGGGAGAGTCAGTGTGTGTGTGTGTGTGTGTGTGTGTGTGTGTGTGTGTGTGTGTGTGTGTGTGTGTGTGGATGCTGAGGGCGCCGACTCTCAGTCAGACGTGACCTGCTGCAGGCTTCCACGTTCACTGCACAGATGACAGTGTGAGTACACACTCAACTCATTAGACACAGCTCAACAGTCTTCTTTGAAATCTCGCTCTGTCACAGTCACACACATGAACACACACACACACACACACACACACACCTCCATTGCAGTCAGTGCCTCTCTTTCTCTCTCTCTGATGTTTCTATAGCAACGGCAGACAGGCCCAGAAGGGGGGAGAAGGGAAGCAGTTGTATCCAGAACCCAAAGCGAATTAAATACCCAGTCAAAATATGCACACAATACCAGTCAGACTGTGGCTTCATTTATCACTGTATCACTGCTGGCACATCTGGGGAATGGAGGTAATAGTAGGGCATCGATGCAAATGCAATTAAAATACGTTACATTAATCACTCTAACATGGAATATAAACTCAGTGGACACTTTATAAAGCAAGCACACCTGCTCATTAATGCAAACAGCCAGTTCATCCGCGCAGCAAAGCTCAGGGCTGCGACTCAGTATAGGAGGCATACAGACTCTCAAACTGAGAGTACACCCCACACAGTCTGACACTTTTTGATGTGTCATGTTCTTTTTTTTCTTTTTTTTTTTCTAAATAATGGTAAATAATGTCCTGTGTGGGAGGATAAGTTTTAACGCCAAGCCACAGACTCTTGTGTGAAAACTGCATATCCAGACCAGTGTTAATTAGCACATTGAACAACCTGAATATGGATGAGTTTTTAGAAATGAATGAAGTAGCTGCGCTTCATGAATTACACATCAAAGTGTTATTATACAACTCCAAACTATGTCCTACTTGTCCACCAAAAAGTGCAAAACAAGATAGTATTATTAGTTTGGCCTGTTGTTGCGTCTGCGGTCAGATAATTGGCTGCCGGATCGTGCTGTCAGATACAATAAACCACATCCTGAACTGTGGGGCCTTGTACATGTTCAGTGCCTCTCAGTATCTATGTGTAGCTATGTGCTTTTTCAATTAGCCCCATCATGAACAGTAGCACTAACCCCTCCGTCTGCTGTCCCCACACGACCTCCTGCTCTCACCCTCGCATAAAGATTATGTTTTTCAAACTTACTTTCCACTTGTTTCCCTAAAGTGTGAAACATCGGGGTTGCCAACATGTGCAGGGCAGATGGAGGAGTATAGTACTTTTTAATTAATTCCACTCAGAGCAGACTTGGCAACCACAGCCACACAGTCATTTTAAACATGGACTTCTCTCAAGAATTAGGTTGGCAGCATATGGCTGCGAATTGGAGACTGCTGCCCATATAACTGCAGCGTCAAAACAACAGAGAGCAGCTGGAGATAAATATGGCTGTGTTGATTAAATGTGGATATGAACTAAATTGATAAATAATGAGAGAAGTTTGGTCATATGTTTGGTGGATCTGTCTGTGCACGGCTGCAGCGCAAATACGGCGAGAAGCACAGCAAATGTTTTTGTGCATACTGTGTGTGGTGTGTGCGCAGGTGCACACAGACACAGTCCAGCACAGTCGGGGTCTGCCAACATTTTTTTGTGGTCCATAATTCCGTAATTTGCTAGTTTGCTCACTCCCTGTTGAAAATAGTTTTCTCTGCAGGGTAGTGCATGACATTTTCTTTTGGAGATGGTAAACAAGCGCTCTCCTCACCAGCCCTCCTGTTCCATTAAGTCCTGCTAAGATCCTTTGCAAATCACGTCCCAGTTCACCTCACCACAGTAAACAGGACCCTGTCTGTGGCAGTGTGTCATTTGAGTTTGTGCCACTTCAATGAACCTCAAATGATTGGACTGGCCCACTAAATAAGATTCTGCATGAGTGAACAGATATATCTGACTCAGAAATCAGTCTCCTCGAACAACAGTAGCACAACGAGACATTCCTAGTTGCTCATTTCTTCATTTCTATATTGGAATGCACCAGAAGCAAGTGAGATATTACAGTATGGCTGCTGTAGTGTGGGGAAGTCGTTATTGGAGGTGAAATTCTTTATGGATGCTGCCACATTTCAAATTGCATTAACCTACTCAGACAAGTAAAAAGATGCTGCTCTTGATGTCAGCAGTGTTTACTGCAGTTTTAAAACTGTGCAAGAACGGAAGCGCTAAAAGGAAGTCAAATGTGAAGATGAATATCGAGCAACGTTTCCCATCACAACACTCAAGCTCTCCCTGATGATAAACAGGGGGATACTATATGGAGTTGTAAGTCAGCTTATAGCCAGCAGATGTCTCCCCTATGCTGAGGAATCAACACTCTCCACAGAGGCTGCCATGTCTAATTTCATCTTCTCTCCTATGTCGTCAGAGTATATAAGCTTATCTGAGAGACGGAGTGCTGATAAACAGATAGGCTCACTTCCCCAATCACTTTGAATGAGGCAGTCAAGTTTGATGGATGGGTCTTATCGCAGATCTTCTCATGGAAGAGGATGGCAGCGGAATCGCTAATCAGGTCCTCCATGTCCCTATCTGATCCATTATGATCCACCAAGTAAAACTAATAAGAAAATATCATTCTTTCTTGTCTTTTCCTCGCCTTTTTTTAGTGGCCAGAGTGAAGTTAATTATGGGAGCACATTTGGGATTTGACCCTCACGACTACCTAACTTGAAACTGCGTGTTCATTTTAGATTGTACACCATCTGTTTCTACACTCTACCGATGTGGTTTGGTATCTTTATTGAAGATACATGACAGGTTGTCAGGGACATTCAGCCGAAATGGCTTCATGAGTAGACAGGGCCACAACAAATCCATCAGTGTAGCTTTGACACTACCATGCCAGCGCAAGTTTGACAGATCAATTTTCTTTATTGTAGGGTATATGCCAGTCCTCTGTGTTTTCTTTGATTGTGTCATTTGTACAGCGCAATTTGATATCTTATTGATTGCCTTGAGCCAGTGTGCTGTATATGTGGGTAAACCCATGTCAGGCTTCTATAGGAGAACTCGGCCCGGTCTCGTTAAATGTCTCTGAAACTGGGAATATGTTACAGTTGCATGTTTCAGACGTATCATTTCAACATTTCTAAAGTGATGTAATATATGACCTGACTTTGTCATCGGGAGGTGGAGGAGATAGTGGGTGGTGAGACGGCTGCCAAGCTTCAGACGACTGCAGACAACTCTTCAAGACCAACAAACAACATAACCAATTGTGTTATGTTGAGGCATTGCTGTGTTTTCGACGGCTTTCAGGCTGCAGTTGTGGGTGTTTAAGCTCCAAATGGGGGTGTTTTGTAGCAACCCATTAAAGTTTTTCCATCAGCCTTGAGGCTTTAAACGTGGGTGTTTTGTAGGGATCTGTTGGAGGGGATAATGCCACAAAAAAACTATTTTTGAGACATTGCTACTTTTCCTACCTGGTTTGTGCCCCCCAAATAGGGTTGTGTTGTTGAAACAAAAAGTTTCAATATATGTGCGACATAATAACGTGCAAATGGAGACATATCTGTGGTTTGCGGAAGTGTTCAGTGCCAACATTTTTACAGTGATGGATGTTGGGGTCAGAAAACTTAATCGGAAAAAAAGGTTTTTAATATAGCACTTAATGATACAGCTTGCAAGACTTGTTACTCTGACTCTGTTAATTTAATGTTAGGAGGCTTTAAATTGTCAATGGGTGCAAATGCCAATGGGTGTGGAGTTTACCCCACATCTCGGCTAATGTAAGCTGGGATAATGGATGATGATAGACCTATTAGCATTTAGGTTCTCCTACTTATGTGGGTTTTTTGTTGCTGTTTTTTTGGGGGGGGGCAGCTTGGTGGTGCAGTGGTTTGCATTGTCATCTCTCAGCAAGAGGGTTCCTGGTTTGAGCCCTAGGGTGGGGGAGCCCATTCGTGTGGAGTCTGCATGTTCCTTTCGTGTCAGCGTGAGTTTTCTGCGGGTACTCCGGCTTCCTCCCACAGTCCAAAGACATGCCTATCATGTTCATTGGTGGCTCTAAATTGGCCGTAGGTGTGACTGTGAGCGTGAATAGTTGTTTGTCTCTGTGTGTCAGCCCTGTGACAGTCTGGCGACCTGTCAGACTATACCTTGCGTACCTTGCCTCAAGCCCAATGTCAGCAGGGATAGGCTCCAGCGACCCCGGTTATAGGAAATGAATGAATAAGTGTTTGTTGTTTTTGTTGTTGTGCAGTGGTTAATAATACACAAACTTAATTTTTTCCTCATCTGCTCTGCAAGATTCATGTGGACATCACACTTTGTGAATCTAACCTTCTTTGAGGATGTTGTTGCGGTGAAACAGTTGCGCTCCTCTTCACCCCTGCTAGTTCTCTCTCTGCTCTATTCTGTTTCATCCATGGCTCGGAGCTTACGATCCACATATTGCCTTCATACTTGCTCGGCTGGAAATAGAGCCCATAAGCTGTACGACTGCTCAGTGGCACAAACAGAGCCTGATGAATGCCGATAGCAGAATATAACACGAGGCTTATTTTCTACTGTGGCTGTGCATTATGAAGAGGTGGAGACCCTGTATTTAGTAAAGTGTGAGGATTTATTTTATTTATTTATTTATTTATTCATGCACTTATCAAAGCAGAGCTAGTAATGATCATAACTCACCATTTTTTCTGTTCTTTTTGGCATTTGTATATTGGATTCCCACACAATCTTGTTATGTGCTGATCAATAATCCATATTGACTAAAAATCCCTAAATAAATTACATTATTTAGGTCTGGCAGCTGTAACGCCAGCAGAGCCAGCCAATGTTTATGCTCCCATTCCTTCTTAGATCTCTGTGTATGTTTGGGTTAACAATATTTTTTATCTACTGCTGTAGAGGGTTTTATTTTGGATCAAGCCTGGGAATCGTAGCAGGGGGTTGAGTACACAACATTTCTCTCTGTAAAATTCAGAATATTTTAGTAATTACAACAAGGACATGAAAGCCGTTAAAGCACAGTAAACAACTGTGGCGCCATATCTCTAATTTGGGCTAGCTGGGTTTTTTTCTTCTTCATTATTATTATCAGCGTCGAGCACAGCTAAAAAGGAACATGTGATGTTTGAAGACATGACTCATAAGAAATTCTACAGTGTGCAGGGCCTCTCCTTTTAAACGTGTAATAGTAGTGCACACACATCTAACGACATACTTCTATGCATGTGCATGGAAGCATGCATGTCCCCTTATGCACACACACACTATCCAGAGGGGAGAAAATAGTTTTATCTCATTACCACATTTTGTTTAAAGTTTAATAGCTTTTTTTTTTTTTTTTTAATTTTTTTCCAAATCAATTTGGAACTCTTCTTTGAGTCAATTAAAAGTTCTGATGAGATCTCAACTCAATACTTTTCAGCCTCTTTTCAAACTAAAGCTGTTTTGGCCAAGGAGTACAATTTTTTTAGCCCCCAGCATTTGTTTGAATCCTACAATTTGATATCAGTATGAAAACATTGGAGATGTAAGTCATATATTCTGGCTGGGTGCACAAAGTAAAAATAAATAAATAAATAAATAAAAAAAATAAAAAAATCACGTCTGCTTTTGGCTCTGGAATAAAGACTATGCCCAATCCCATCAATAGAACTGCTAAAGGCAATTTCAGCGGAACCAAAAGTTGCAGTCTCCCACTTCTTTGGCTGTTTTATTTTTATTTTTGGACACACTGCTTTGAAGTAAGGAGACTATAAATGCTTTTTTATAGGCTGAAGAGGTCAAACAGGGAAAAAAGTACACATTCAACTGTCGTTTGCCATCCACTGAATTCATCTCACGTACAGGCAGCTCAGGAAAATACAGAAAACAGACAAGTTCTTGACTTAACCTTACACTAATGCACCGAGTCCCTTAATCCATCCATCAACCTTTTTTTTTTTTTTTTTTTAAACCCATCGTTGTCTTCACCTCGAATCAAAATAAGGGTGGAAAACACTTCCTGTGGGTCAATGTCGTCCGACACAGCGAATCAGTCAGTGTTTGGATTTGTGAAATATCCTTCAGCAATGACGTGACGAAAAGCTCAATTCGAGCCGAGTCAAATAATTCACCATTTTTATGAGCGTCCTTGTCAACCACTGAAGTGATGATTAGGTGGAAAGTGGAGGACGGGAGTTGGTCATGCCTGAATGGCTCTGTGTGAGGAAAACAAAGGCGCAGTGGCTGACAACGAGTGGGGTGAAATCCCGGCCACAGAGGGCCGCGTTCACGCCATTTAAAAAAATAACTGAATATATCAGTAAATACAGACAGACGCTATTGACACACACAATATAAGTGGTTATGCTGGATGGATGTATGGATGAATAGATAGATAGATAGATAGAATGGATGCACCAATTTACTGGCTGCAAATCGGTGCCATCAGCACTGATGGCAGTTGGTAATGTTTTTCTGCTGCGTCACATCAGTTTTGCGCAGGCTATAAAGCAGGGCTCGAGACTAATGGCATCCCATCATCCCAGGGACAATAGAAAGATGTATTTGGGAAGAAGAAATGAAAAGATGCAGTAATCTCACTGTTGACATGTCGGGATGCACCCCACTGTTTCATCATTGTTGATATCGGCAGGAAGAGAGCTAATTAATATTAGCTGTTAGCAGCTGGTGGCCGGAACTAACCGCTGAAAGAGGTTACATTGATGTACATCATGATGCATTCAAGCTCTCTTCAGTACAAATGACTATTGGGCGATGGTAAATTATAATGTTCTCATTATGTGTTCAAATTTAATCTTGTAAAATGTAGTTTTTGGCGAGACGCTTAAGTATATACACTTGTTTTGAGGAAAAATTTGTTGGTTATCACAGTAATATAGAATGGATATTAGAGAGGGACTCATGATATATATTAGGGGTGTAACGATCCATCGATCTGCATCAATACATATGGATTAAAAGCTCAACGATCCAGTGTCATTGATACAAAGTCACCATCATTAGGAAATGCTTTTATTTTGAAAGTCTGTGTTACTGTCAAACAGCAGCAGGCAGACGGCAAGCAGCCGAGAGAAAGACGATGAGGATGACGTTATTTATTGGGAATACATCAGCAGTGTGAATATTTTGGATTTCGGAGAAAATATAGGTTAATTAGACAGAGTAAGTAAGACTAAGAAAAATAATAATGTTACATGTGGTTTGTTAAGCTATAAGTAGAGGAAAATGTCAGCTAGCCATGAAGCTAATCTATGCAGTGTAAACATGCTTAAGCTAATTATGTGCAACTAGTGAAAAACAATTGTTTTTTTCCATGATTCTTGAGTTATTACTGAGCTGAATTTGATACCTTTGTTAAATAATGTTGATATCAATCCATGTTTTATGGCTGCTGGGAGAAGTTTGCCTTCAGGGTTTTAAGCCAGATAGTCCTTAAGTTTGATGCTGTTTTATGTGTGCTAGTGGAGTCACTTTAAATTAAAATTAACTGCACTTAAGTGGTTACAGTTACTTACATTCTTTGTATGTTGATTTTATTTTTTATGGCCAAAAGCAAAAAAGAAAGATGTGGCAGCTTCTTCTGTAACTGATTGTATTAAATGGGCAGATCACATATCGATGACAGGCCCCAAAATTGCATCAGTTGAAATCGTATTGTGGCAAACATCGTATTGTTGTCCAAAGAATTGGTATAATATTGATTTGTAATGAAACGGGTGATTTACACCCCTATTATATATAATAAAATGAAGCAGTTATTTAAAACAAGTTTAGATAGATAGATAGATAGATAGATAGATAGATAGATAGAATCCCTGGGCAACATACTGAACTGCAAATTGCTGTTCCATTGGTTTGTGAGTGCATCTGTATGTATAAGCTGAGTAGCAGGTGTCACCTTGTGTGGTAGCTTCAGCCACAATGGGTGAATGTGACATGTGGCATTAAAAGCACTTTAAGTGGTCAGATGACAAGAAAGGCACTATACAAGTGCAGGTACATTTACCATTTACCATAGGAAGATCGGCAGACACATAGAGTAGTTATGCATGCCACTCAATGCCATATTTGAAATTTCCGAGCACGTCTTGTCGCAGAAAAAAAATAATTTTACTCATAAGTGACACATTTAGATTACTATGAATCAGAAAGCCTAGTGCGTTGAACCTCTTGTTTATCCACTGTAATGTAGGTGGTGAATAACAATGAGCTATAAAACTTCCAACACATAAATATTCCATTCAGAGCTCTACTCAATAACCTTAGACTTTGCAAACTATAGAGGCTTTTCACAAGGAGCGCTCTGAAGTTGGTGGGCAAATTGACTGGGGGGATAATTTGCCTTTGCTCCCGGCACACTATAATTCAATAACGTTTGCTCTTATAGGTACAGTTCATTTTCTCTCTCTTCTTTCTTTATCTCACGAGTGTTGGCTTAATGTTTTATTAAGATTAGCTTATGGAATGGATACAATGCAGTTAACTGTTGTATAACATCTCCCCACAGCCACAAGTCTCGCCGTGCTTTCAGCAGCTAATTAGCATTATCATTCACTTGTTGAGCCATTCTGTATTATACAAACAGTCGCCATGCTCATTAACTTTAATGCGATTTGTCTGACAGGCATTTCAATGATTACCAATACCTTATGCTGGAGGAGGTGTTGAATAAATTCAGTTGTTGTCTAATCAGTTTTAAATCTATGTTTGGAATGCAAGGTGCTGCACTTCTGAATCAGTTATATTTCCCCCTGAGAAACCTCGTTTACAATACAGCTCCTTCAACTCTGACCAACAAAAAGATGGGTCTCTGTAAGTAAACCTTCATTACCACATTCTTGCAGTCTTTTGGGGGGAATTGCATTTGATTTGCATCAGCTTCCCTTTCTTTTTTTCCCACAGATTATTTGCATATATTAATGAATCAATCTGCATAATCAAAAACAAACCAAGAAAAAAAAAGAAGTCTTATAATTTATTTTGTATATGACATGGCTGTCACCTGGTGGTTCCTACAGGACACCTCTCCCAGAACGAGTGGTGTCACTCAGCAAGTCAAACACCAGAACGGGATTGCCTCGTCACAGCTATCAGCATAATTTGGTTGTTTTGATGCTTATCTGATGAATTTCTTCCATCAAAAGCTGACTTATCGTGAAACATTCTCATGTTTTGGACACGATTCAGCTTAAATAATCATTGAGAGTAAAACTACAGGAATATTCTGACACATCTTTTTATCATGTTATCTTGACAGCCGGAAAAAAAGCATCAAACAAAATCAGATTTTACAGCCAGCAGTGTTGCACAAAGTTTTCATAGAATAAAGGGGAAAAATGAAGAAATTCATATGTGATTGAGGCTTCAATTGATATGAGTCTGCTCAAACTTTTAAAAGACAACACCACAGTTCTGTGAGCACTAATTGTTGTCACATCTCCTAAATGCTAATTTAAACTCATTATACAACTACTTAAATTGCTATTAAACACCTCACATCCCTTGCCCCACTCTCAGGTTACAGGGCAACCTTATGCCCTGTCAATAAGCACTATTGATATTCTTGAAGATGCAGCAAGTAGCAGGTAATAAATCATTCTCTGATTAAAGCTGTGGACCTTATGTTGTAGGTGATTAGCATGCACTGAGCCATCACAGGTTGATTTAAATGATGACTCATAACACGACAGCAACAACTGTCCTTTTCCTCTGTAGCAGAGCTGAAGCTGTTTTCTCCACTTGTGCACCGCAGCGTGTCTTCCTAAACTGCCCTAAGCAGTGTTTTTGTCAGATGGTCCGATACTAGACATAGTTAACTGAAAAATAGTTTAAGGACTAGGGAGTGCATTTTTATAACTGCTGTATTTGTGACACAAAATACCCTTTCAAAAAGAGAGATGCAGATGTGTTTGTGTCTGTTGTTTTTCATTGTTGTATTTAAGACTAAACAGAATGTATGCACCTATTTCAAAGGTTATTCAAGAGTAGTCATTATAAGCATTATAAATGTTATAAGACTCCAGCTGCACCAAAAACTATGATCACAATGCTGCTTTCACGTTATTAAATGGCCGGTGGCAAAACTTCACATTTATTTATGTTTTAACAGCACTGTGGTTAATGTGTGGTTAGGTCAAGGCACTAAAACCACTTGGTTATGGTTAGGAAAAGATCATGAATTTGGCTTAAAACACACACTTCAGTCAGGAACACTTAAGTCAAAAAAAAACTTTATTTCCATTTGCAGTCCTCGGGCCAATGTGGAAAGCCTAAGGCAGAGAAAGCACACCTCTCCATCCCGCTGCATGCCTACATGGAAAGCCTAAGGCGGACAGAGCACATTTCCCTGCCCTTCCACGTGCAAACAAGGAAAGCCTGAGGCAGAGAGAGCAAACCTCCCTGCCCTTCTGTGCGCCTACATAGAGCCTAAGGCAGGGCGAGCATCAACAAAGACCCCCCAGGAACAGAACAGAACAGAGCAGCATCAACGACAAACAGAAATGACACTGATAAGTCAGACACAGTATGAAAAGGAGGAGCTGGGGTGGAGATGGGTTGCAAAGTGGTTTGCAGAGGAACCAGCAACAGTAGGAAGGCCAGAGCAGTTTAAATAGGGCTCCCTGAATGAGATTCACCAATTGGTTGCATAGAAAGGAATCATGTGATCTATCAGCTGACTCCCGTCCATCAATCAGTTGGGCTGTTTGAGATCAGCCGATGTAGCTGAGATGTCAGCTCAGCTTAACATCGTGTCCTGCCTGAGCTAACGCTATGCTCAATGTTTGGTGGCACTGAGGCCACTGGAAATGTAGCGACGACTCACTCACACCCACGTTAAGAGATACAAGCGCTGCTGGATATGCAGTAGCAACTTGCTAAAATCACAACCAGGTTTGGGTGCAGGACTGCACCTGGAAGTGCAGCAATGGGTTGCTGAAAACAACCACAATTTCGTGCAGACATGCCACTGGAAATGCAGTGACAAGTCACTAAAAAAACAAATGCCACTGGAGACGCAGCAACCACCCTATAAACACTCACATTTGGGTGCAGAAATGCTGCTACAGTAGGAACACAGCATTCAAGGGAACTGTTATGCTGTCATGCTAAACCTGGCTTGCAATACCTCATTTGCTAAGGCTAGCAAGCCCGTAACTGAGTGCCTTTTCCTACGAGAAATGTACCTGGACTTCCCGAAGTGGGTGGTGACCTTACCTATTTGTGGGTTGTGTGTGGTTGATTGACTGCCAGGCCACTGCTCTTGCTCCTTGCAACCAGCTTGCTCTGATCAGGCAACTCTGCTGGACACCCCTGGGTTCCGTGCCGTCGTACCACCTGGCCAGCTCTCTCTTCCTCTTGGTTGTTCAGAATAAAGGTGTATTTACATGGATACTTCGTGTAGGTGCGTCAAACACTTTCTCAGTCTCTTTTTGTCAGCAGAATGTCTTGCCTCCGGTGTCTTCCTCGTGGTGTGCCCGTTCAGCTCAAAGACCTCCCTGGCTCTGTTAACCAGGTGTGGCTTATAGCAGCTAATGAGTCAATGCCACCAAAACCCAAGTGTGACATCAGTGGTGACCCTGCCTCCTACCACCTGCCTAAACCACACCCACATCTACAAGACATATCAATAAAGCTGTCATTAAAGAAGAAATGCTGCTGGATGGGGGCACAAATACCTGTGAAAGCCGCCATCTGTTTCTAATAAGCAACCAGTGTTGATGTGTGTTGGCCTCGGACAGTGGTATGCATCTTGGCAGCTTACATGTAACACCATTTACCATCCCCTTCACCTCTCAGTGACAAAGTCAGCTTATAGACATGTCAGTGCATAACAAGAAATGCAACATACTAGTCAGTGTAGCATGAGCCTTCTAACCTCTGTCTATAATGCTGATAACCACTGCTAACACCTTTTTAATAAAGACATATCATTTAGACAGGGTGATGCATGCAGGCCTGAAGGTCTCTCAAGAGGAACAAAACAACCCTTTGTCTGCACTCTAAAGGCTGACTGATCTATTGAAAGCACAAACACAATGCCAGCAGGTTATGCAATTGTGCCGCATGTCTTGTTCTTGATAAAGAATCTTGTGTTTTTGAATATTTTATGAACCAAAACTAAAAGCCTTTTCCTTTTTGTTCATCCATTATATCAACGTTGCCATCTGTATCAGAGTACCTTGATGGTGCAGGAGTTCACAATGCATGAAAAAAAAAAAAAAAAAAAAAGTGCCAACTCCGTGACACTATTTCAGCCATACCCTGTGAGTGCATAGGTGTCCTATGTGTGTCTATACTTCCTTTGAGGCACAAACACATAATATAGTGGCCTGTTATCCATCACAACTTGCTGACAGAGCCTCAGGGAAAGAGTGTTTTCAAAGTTGACAAGCCAGAGAAGGAATTCTCACCGCTGCCTCGGCTTAACTTCAGGGGGTAAATGGAGCTTCTTAGAAAATGTGGTTTTGTGTCCGTGTGCCTGCGAGTGTGTGTTAGTGTATACACAACAAACTTGAGGAGTGTATCGATAGACTGACCCGTTCACTGGACAATCAGCAACAGCAAAGTGTCTCTGCTTCAGGTAACGCCCCCCCACTGTTTATCCACTTTCCCCTGAAACATCTTTCCCTCTCAGCCACTTCTGAGAATCTTCTCTGGGCTTTGAACAGGCTCTGCCCTCCAGTGCACTTGTTGGTATTAGGCGGAGGCTTGCCTCTGGGCATCGCTTTGGAGGAGAGAGTGGCTGCATGATGTTCTCAGGTTGTGTATAAAAGAAGAAGGAACAGTGGCAGGAATAGGTTTCCTCTGGTTTCTGAGAGGAGAGTGTCTAAATCTGTCCTGACACAAGCTGCTGTCTGAGACTGGAAAAACAGGATTAAAGAGGAGTTAAAGAAATGTTAGGGACCAGTATATCAGGGGTTACAGCTGCAGGGCCCTGAACATAAGAGATAAAAATCTTGTTTTGCCAGAGATAACAAAAATCAAATTATCCAATGGAGCTTCTACCTGGAACGCCACACACATGCTACAGAGAAAACAAGACACGATAGTAAAGTATTAAGTAGTACAGTACAATGAGGGACAGATAGACACAGAGATGTGTTAGTGCTTTAGTTGGGACATTTCAGCCGCATGGATGCACTTGGCTGGTCATCTCATTTCATTGTGCGTTACGGGTTATGGCAGACACTGACCTGTCGGGTTGTAAGAGTCCACAGTGTTCCACCTCAGTGCTATCCTGCTGTCCCTGAGGACTCCTCGAGGACCACAGTCTCTTCGCTCCATCATGCACGAGCTCCCAGCTGAACTTACTTTGTTGTAATTGCAGAGACCAACTGTAACGTTATATTGTTGGACCTGTGAGTCACATCATATAGCCTGTAGGTTTCGGGCCAGCAGTGAGCTTTTATTTATAGCGATGACATGCCAATATAAATGCTATATTTCAGATTTCATATATGTCTAAGCAAAGGCATAATTTTTCACTGGGGACGAGGAAATGTTGACATCACTTTTTAAAAGCCTATTTTTGTTATCCAAACTTTTATTGATTTAGATTCACACTGATCTTACTGCCCAGCCTGATAAGAGAAGAGTGAAGCTGATAAGCTCGTTTGAGCTGCCTTCAGTTATTACTGTGCTGCACACAAAGCAATGAGCTTAACAAGCTTTTTTTCCTGGGGTCTTGACAAAGAAGAAGAAGAAGAAGTTTAAATTGTTATTTATTTATTCAAGGTTCAAGGTTCAAGAATCTTTATTATCCCCTATGGGCAATTAGTTTCACAGCTAGTAGTTAAAACAATATAGATACATATACGTCAAGACAACACACACATCAAGTCAAAACAAGTCATTTAAAAGTCTAATCACTGCAGGGACAAATAAATCTTGGTCTATGTGTCCTGCATCTCCGCACCAGATATCTGCATCCGGACAGAACCAACCTGAACTCTCCATGAAGCGGGTGGTCTGGATCTGCCAGGATCAGTCTGGCCTTTTTTCATCAACCTCACCTTGTGCAGATCGGTGAGGTTGCTCAAGGCTGTGCCAGCAATTTTACTGCACGCTCTGAAAATTCCCAACAGTTTGTTCCTGTTGTTAAATGTTAAAAGTCCGAACCGGCAGATGAAGTTAAAGATTAATAAAGACAAGATAAAACTAGAATAAGACATTCTCATAAAAGTAGAATCTACATTAAAACCGCTGAGCTTCCAATAAAAATGCATCCGCTTCTTTCATTTGGTTATTTAATTAGTTATTTAGTTTTTTAGTTTAGTTTCACTTGCATTGTTATTTTTCCCAAAACAGCAGCCAGGGGTTTAGTTCATCGACACGATGTCCACACTGACTGGACTTGAGCTGGTTCCCAAGCCAAGTTCCCATGGGCTAAGCTACTGCTGCCCCAGAACACATCTCACCTGCTGACAGAACCTGGGCTCAAACCAGGGACCTTTAAATCTTTGACTAATGCTCTCCCAATGGAGCTATTTTAATGAAGTGGGTCCGAATGCATCCTTAAAGGAAACCAATACCTGCAAACAGTATTCAGAGTAATAAGCGCTATAGCAACTGGACATGCTTGAATTTCTCAAAGACATTTCAAGTCACATCCAAGCGGCTTCTTCTGGTGCAGAGTCACAAGTTTTAAACCCTGAGTGGTCGTGAACCCTTACAGAGTTGTTAAGGTGACATGTGAGTCGTTGACCCACCCGACCAACATCTGTGTCATTAAGGCTAGCCAGGTCCAGGTGTGAATGGGTGTCACTTGGACCCACTTACTGTTCTCTGTCTCTCAGCTCTTTTCACAGCCCCTTTCTCTGGTGTCCACTGCAAATCCACTAAATATATACAGTTTTTTGGATAAACACACGAGAGACTTGTCAAGAAGTGCAATGTAGCCAATCAGAGGCAGAGCAGGGCCAGTGGCGAAGCGGCAAGCAGAATAAACGGTGTGGTGCTGGTGTCAGTCACGTTACTCATCCTCAGTTTTATTCTACTTACATTGATCCAGACCTCTGTAGAAGAATGTCTAAGTAGTAGTGACGTCACCACCCCACTACTGAGAAATGTAGTTAAGTTAGTACTGTCGCTACTTGTAGTGATGCTACTGCCCAGCGCTGCAAACAGGTCCATCTGGAAGTTAAACAGATAACACCACATTAACCTTTATTTATTTAAATTATATTGAATAATGTATTTAATGGTATTATAACTTTAGATAATGCTTCGTTGTATTTGCGCAGACCAACTGTAAAACATGATCTGAGTTCTTGCCTTTGCTCCTGGTCTCCTCATGATGGCTTTGGTGTTTCTGTTAGGGATGGGACCATACTGATATTAATGCCTAAATTACATCAGACCAGCAACCTGACAAGTCTTAAGAGGTCAGACGGACTGAAAGGGAGAACTGAAACTATTTGGCACTTCCGTAATCCCATTGCGTGTATAACTACAGTACAGTTTCAGAGTGGAGTCATGAGATTAACCTGTGGCACCAGTCTCGTACGAATGGGATCAAACATGTGGTGACCGTGCGCATTCAGTAGATCTGCGTCACAGGCGCGTCTCCAGTATGAAAAGGTATGAAAGAGGCCAGAGCCCGAGCTGCAATTGGACTGACCCTGTCGACCTCAAGTGGGAAGAGAGGTGGAGAGTGTAGCTGTTGGCAAACAACAGGTGCTGATTGGAGTCAAGGAGCAAGGCTTTCTTTTTCTCTCCCCCTTCTTCTCTCTGCCAATATTTCCCCTGGTCCTCAGTGTGTAGCCAGCGTTGTGCACACTTCACAGGAGCTGGCTCAAAGTTCAGGTCTTCACAGAGCTAAAGGAAGTAGTGTATGTTCATAGTTGACAGTTCTGAATTTTGAAATAAGATCACAGTCCTACAAAGTGAAGTAGTTTATGTTCATTTCTTCTGTTTTTGTGTCCCAGACCCAGTCCGCACAATTGCATAACAATGTTATGAGTGTATTTATTTATTTAATCCGTTGGAAGCTGTACTGTATTGTTCATAAATCTCAATAAAATCAAATACTCCAGCACATACTCACTCCGACCTTGTCACTAACAACATTTGGTCATGGACCTTTCACATCCAGATATGATGTGAAAGGTACCGTGGTTGCGTTGGTTGGGGACGTTCTGGGACGCCGTGTCAAGTTAGGCCTGTTATTTGCATTGTCTCCTTCCAAAATACACTTCTGTTTTCACAAGAAAATTAACGTTCACATACAGTCTCTTTCAAAATAAACACACTACGTAAGTACAACAACGCAAATGACCTTTTTTTCCTGCAACAACTAATGCACGTGGTTCGGTTTAGGCAACAAAAACATATGGTTAGGTGTTGGACCGATCCATCACCCCTCCTACCGGCCCTACTTGAAACTTGCCGCCATAACTTTTGCATTTCTCTGGGCACAGTTAAACTATAAGCGACTAAGCGACCAGCCAAGTATCATACCAACGTTAAAGTACGGCTTTTTTGTGAGTGTCTCACACCACAAGTCAAGACAAGACAAGATTTCAATGACTTCGGCGTGGGACCAGGTTGAATATTCATGTGAACTGTCTTTAGCATACTGCTAGATGCAACTGGTGCAATTTTGACACCCCATCTTTGGTGGATAAAGCTCTACATCACTCTTCAGTGACCTTGTTTCACAGGAGAATCTAAGACCACAGATTTGGCCTTTCGACAGCACCCTTGTGATGTGCTAAAGTAAAGGAAAAATTGTGTTACCAATAAAGATTAATGCATTTTAATGGATTACAAAAGACCTAATAGATTAAATGCTTCAAATCTATCATAAGATTGTGACCCGTGCGGACATTTACCCAGCAGAAAGTTGGATTTGTGTTTGTCTAAAAAACACTGGAAAACAGTTCCCCTCTCCATCGTACACAGGGGTGTGGGTTTGCTTGTTGTCTTGGCAACTATTTATGATTTACAGTTCCCTGCCCGCCATGAACATAACCTCTTTTTCTGCTTGTCTTTGCTGTGATATTGTTCTGTCATTCCTTCAATTCTTTTGTCTATTCCACTCAGGCTGCAATTTGATAGGAGCAGGATGGAGATGCACTGTAACTCAGCCTGACCCCTCATGCAGCACAGCAGCGCTCCCATATCTGTCATCTGCCACTCAGATCACAGCAAAAAAAAAAAAAGTAGAGAAATAGCTCAGCACTCAAACAAGGAATAATTTCTCTTTTTCTACAGTCAGTCTCTTTTTTACCCGCTCTCCTTTTTCATTTTTTCTCTCCTCTTCCTGTCTGGCCATCCAGTCTCTCCATCCCCCCCTTCAGCTTCCCTTTTTTGTGGTTTTTATTTTGCAGCTCTGATGGGAGAGAAATAATCAGGCTGCCAAGTTGGCTAGCCATGGACAGCATGGGGCGCTTTGATCTGGACTTTCTTTTATAGGCATGCACACACATATGGTCATACTTGCACATACACACACACATACTGTGCACATGGCGCCAAGGACCAGCTCAGTTGAAATAGTTTTTGGGTTAGAGATTTTCAGTGTTATGGC
This sequence comes from Epinephelus fuscoguttatus, assembly GCF_011397635.1. Lineage (NCBI taxonomy): Eukaryota > Metazoa > Chordata > Actinopteri > Perciformes > Serranidae > Epinephelus > Epinephelus fuscoguttatus. The sequence goes on along the minus strand of NC_064756.1, from coordinate 9,518,139 downwards.
CGTAGCCAGCCACACAGATGAAAGGGGTGCAGAGAACTAGGATGTTTGCCAGTCAGATCACAAACGACTTTCTTTTTTTTTTTTTGTGCTCATGCTACTTTACCACTTGGTTAACCGGCAGTGCCTCTAAAATGCACCTCTGCCAGTTTGCTGGCTCCAATGATGCACACCACTCTTTATGCTTTCACAGCAATACTTTACACATGGTTGTAGATATAAAGGCTGCTATAATAGGGTCAGATAATCGAATTTATGCATGGCCATGTGAAGCAATGGCCTGCTGAAGGTTAGAAGAGGGACCTTTGTGTTGTGTGTGCCTATAGGCGTCTGCGAGTGTGTGAATGTGTGTGTCTTTGTAATCCTACAGTACAGACAATCCCAGGAAGTATTGCATGTGCCCTTTCTCAACTTGACTGTTTAAGTAAAGGTTCTAAGGTCTGAGAATTCAGCTCTGTGAATTCAAGGCCCTTGTGATGGTTTCCATTGAACGGAGTAATTGCATAACTGATATGCAAATCTAGATAATCCTAAGAGTCAACTCACTTAATATGGTCCTTGTTTGCTTTTTATGTAACCTGGTTATTGTTGTTTATGTAACCACGGCAGCTGTGGATGTGTTAAGTCATGAATGAACCCAGCCTCTGTGCAGATGGTGCATTCAGTTGTTTTCAGGCGCTTGATGTTCCAGCTGTTCGTAGTCCGCACTGTGACAAATTCCCATGGACTGCGTGGCCTGATTGTGAGCACCTCAGGCCCACCTCTTTTTTGTGTGTGTGTGTGTGTGTGTGTGTGGTGGCGATATCATCAACTACACAATGATTATAAGTAGATGGCATTTTGGGTCACGGAGTAGCGTAAGGCCCTTTTTAAGTCATTGCAGGCTTGTCTTCCTGGTATATTATATATTTTCAAATGTTTTTGTGTCACTGACCCTTGGTGAAACTGTCTCTGAGGGGTAGATGTAACATAAAAGTCAACTGATAAAAGTGTAGGTGATGAAAGTACATGCGAGTCGAAAAATAGAGGGATAAAATGGATGTGAAATGAAAGATACAGAGTGACAAATTATCAAGTGATTTGATTAATTCAAACCTGATTTGATTAAAACACCTGCAATATGTTGAAAACAGAGGCATGATTTATCATTTCCCCCTGTCCTACATTCATCATTCTCAACAAAATTGCAATTTATCAATTAAGGAAAGTGGCCTCAAGGGCTGGCAGTAACAAAAAAATAATTGAAAAGAAAGTGAAGGGATGAAAATGCCAACATATTAATAATATAGTGATGAAATGCACATGAATTGAAAAATAAAGTGATGAATTCTCAATTAATTTGACAAACTTCATTGACATTTTCTATGAAACTGTTTTCTTTGAAAATCATTGAGGCTGTCTACTATCTACTGTCTACCATTCAATATTCACAACACCCTGCTGGCATTTATCGTTTATAGCATCAATTTTTGTTACTCCTGCCCAAACATCAATCAAGAACCATGCCCACTGACAGACTGATTGAGTTTTTGGCTTTCTATTTTTCAGTCCACTTCAATTTTTATCAATTATTTTTTGTTGCCTCCACCACTTTCTCTTGTGCCTGTGTATAACAACCCTAATGATATCTGACCTTGCTGATGTCAACGACACGAGCACAGGCAGGAATGCACCCTTGTTCCATTACATCTCCACTGAATAACAACCATCAATTAGATCCTTATAGATAAACATAAATATGGCTTTATGGATCCCCATAAACATCTCTGAAATGCCTAGTGTGTATGCCGATTAACCTATGATTCCCAGCCAAATAGCTTTACCAATAGCCAGCCATCAAGGAGAGCCATTCAAATGACAAATGTCCAGTGTTGGGTAATTGATGTATGGAGGACAGCTTCGCCCCGCCAGTCCCCTTTCCTCTGCATTGTCTCCCCAACGCCCTGCTGGGGTCGTTTAGTATTTATTCGCCTGACTTGGCTCCTTTATGGCCCTGCTCTGCTTAATGGCCCAAAAGAGAGCTGCAGATCACGTTTTACCTCCCCTCATAAGATGATGCATGTTATGATTCTGCTCAGATACTGTAAACTTAGATTAGAGTATTTCAGAAATCAGGCTCAGTAATTTAGCCTGATGAGACTCAGAGACAATACTGTCCGCTAATGTAAGTGTTTTTCTTATGTGGCCTGATTAGAGTTCTCAGGACTGTGTAGGTGTGCATGAATTAAGCTTGACTGACACAACATTATCACTGCTGTTAGCTTTGTTTCACTTGTTATTACAGAACGACCTACATCGTAATCATTTCAGTGCTGCATGGACTTTGGTGACCTCGTGCTTTCCAGCATATCACATAGCTGCAACCTGAGCAGAGGTGTAATGGTTGTTGTGAGCAGTGAATACATGTAATTAAACTAGTAGTTCAACTACATTCATATTTGCGTAGTGATTCAAATACTGACATTATTTTTTTGGCCTTCTTTTTGGAGTTAACTACTGAAACTACAAACAATTTTGGTGAAAAACAAACAAATGATTTTTTTTATTTTATTTTAGGATATTTTTTACTTTTTTATTTTTTTAATTTAATTTTATTCTTTTATTTTACCATTGCTTCTCTACTGACAAGCCCCCATTCCCTTTATTCCTTTTATCCTGACTGCTGTGAAGGCATGCCTGGTAAAGCTTAGATTCTCTGTCGAGCCTGACCTGGACCTGACCCGGCCACTGTCCTCGGGCTCGGACGGGTCGGGCTCCTTAATATAGACCTAGGCAATGGAACCAACTATGTGAGTTGTCGACGGTGACAACGCGTGTCGGCTTCGTCAAGTGTACCAAGTGCAGCACGATGCTGGTATATGACAGCAAAAAGACGGGGACCTCGACACTTAAGAGGCACATGACGAAGGCTTGCCATGGAAAGAAAGACGAGAGTCAGCCTTCAATGTCCACGTTCACATCCTTAAAAAAAAATGGGTGGGGTCAGGCTGGATTTTTTGGGCCCAATCTAAGCTCTCATGCCTGGCAGTGCATTCATGAGGCAGCTACCATCACACACTTGTTCCCAATTAGTAGATAAGAAGTGTTGGTCATTGCTATTTATTAACCAATGGTCAGAGAAGTTGTCGCATGCTATTTCTGAAGATACTTGACTAACTATGTAATCCTGCTTGGTGCAGAACCCCGACCTCGCCTCCAGTTACTGAGTTACCCTGAGCACCATCTTGTGTCAGAGCGGGAAGGAGAGCTCAGTAGCCAGGTACTAAACAGCGAAGAGAAAGTGCTCGTAAACAAATTCTAAAGTGAACAAACTGATTGCGTTTCATGTCATTTTAAACGACTGCAATTTGACGCAGCTGAACATGTGGTAATGATGTGGATGACTGTGTGCACCTTGAACATTAAATTTTGCAGCTGTGACCATAGCCATCACAGTCAGTGTTGTTTACAGCTTGTTTCCAAAGTGGCTGGTTAAGTTAATGCTGGTTTAATGTAAAACCTGTTATTTAATGCAGTCACATCCATTCACCATCGTGCTTCATGTGGAGTCCGCCACTCTGAGGCATTAAAAGCAACAACCACACAAACAGGAAATCAGAATTGTTGTGCTTAATTTATCTTGCTCTTTTTTTTTTAAAACAGAGCTTTTTTTCCAGCCAAAACATTTTAAAATCAAACACAAAAAAATCCATGATGACTAAAAGCATGCTGACTAAAGATGTAGGCGTGTTGTTAGTCTTACTAGGTGCTGGCCTAGTGAGTAACATCCCCCCACCACATCCACCATCCCCCCTCTGACTCCTAGAGAAAGTGTTCTCATCAGGCCTCCAGTCACCATGATGTTTTTATCTCTTGCTGTCTCCTCATGGCTGATACTTTTCCATTAGCATGGAGGGGGGTGCTGGCGTGCATGGCCAACACCTGAATATATTCACCCTCCCCTTCCTGTCTCTTTCCTGCTCTCCACTTTCCCCATATCCCTGTCACTATCCGCTGATTATGTCTCATCCATCCCTTCAATCTCCCGACCATCCTCTCTGCTATCTCTCTATCAGCCCTGTTGCAGCCATCGCTCACTCTCCACTCCTCTTCCCTCCTCCATCCCTCCCCACGCCTAACCTAAACAGTGCCTGTTCAGGGCCTTGATAATCCCCTAAGTTCTTTTCTAAATGGCTGACTAGTCCGGCAGTGTCCCCTGAAAGACTTAGCATTATTGAATGAAATGTGGTAAACGCTGCCGCAGGGGAAAATTAATGCCACATCGTATCACTCTCACACTTCATCTCCTCCCGTGTGTTCGGCCCGACTATTGTCTTTATTGAGGGATTGAAGCTGAAGACTGATATTCCCTATTTCTATTCGTCTGCCACTGGGGCTGGCCGAGTGTAGTTGAACGCAATACAGAGCTGTCACTTTTGATCAACATTATAAAGATGGTTCAGGGCTTTTTTTTTTTTTTTTTTTTTTTTTTTAAAATCTTGCGCATGCTCCTTCTTCAAATGTCGCTTCATGGAAAATTGTTTTCATTCATTTTGTGTTTGCCAGGCATTTAAGATGGGGAGTGAGACTTCACAGGAGCGCTTAAAACAAACAGAAAGAACAGGAACATCCATTTTGAAGAACCCAGGTGGAAGGACGCTAAATAAAAATTAATCATCGCCTTCTGCAAGGTGCGGCAATGCAGTCCTTTGATGATTCACCCTTAAAGAATACACTTGGTGCTCTGTAAGACTTTCTTTTTATGACACATCCTGCCTGCACAAAAGCATTTGAATTTAAGCAGCTGTATTAGCTATTCTGAGTTTTTTCTAATGAGTTTTCATGAAAAGGACACTCAGCCATAAAAGGGTGCCACCCATGTTTAAGTCATTTAAGGGGCCTTTGGCATCTTTTATGTTTGTAAGCTGGGACGTTTTATGCAAGAGACCAAGAAAGTACAAACAGTGCGGTACAAAATATTTCCCTCTTGGGCAGTGTCTTTTATTTTTTTTGTTTTTTATTCACTTGGAATTACAACCTAAGAGTGTGCTTTTAAGAGACATGGGTTGCATTCATTTATCATTTCGCGAAATACACAAAAACGGACCTCATGTATATCCACAGGGAGCACAAGAAAACGTACAGGACTGAAGAGAAAAAGTAAGGACAAATGTGCAGTAAAACTTTTCATTAATTCACCGAATTTTCTCAGCAGTCAATCACTTCTTGGGTCAAACCAGACAGTTGAAAATTAAACACCTTCGTCAATGCTACATGGCAACACCGCCACTTGTGGATGAAGAGAAGATTTGAGCTCCGGCTTTGCCGCCCGTGTCTGCTTTCAATCTCTATGCTAATTTATCACCTTTTGAAGAATCCACCAGGATTGTTTGAAAATGAGTTAGGTCTTGTTAGTGGAGTAAATGAGGCTCCAATCACCAGTAACTATGGGAGCGGGTCCACATGTTACAGCAGGCAGCACGGTCTTAACAGCTCGTCGATGAGAAGAGGAAAGACTCGGAAAGACTTTGACACTGATTAAGCATCGAGATACATCATCCAGCTGAGATTAGCATTTTCACAATACATCACTTCAGGTCAGAGTTATTTATTACAGTTTCAGTGGTGCCATGTTATTGTAAACATACATTCACTGGCCACTTTATTAGATACACCTGTTCAACTGTTCAGATGGTAGGGTCAGAATTTGGTGTGAACAACATGAAAGCATAGATCCATCCTGCCTTGTATCAACGGTTCAGGCTGCTGCTGGTGGTGTAATGGTGTGGGGGAGATTTTCTTAGTACCAACTGAGCATGGTTTAAACACCACAGCCTACCTGAGTATTGTTGCTGACCGTGTCCATCCCTTTATGACCACAGTGTACCATCTTCTGATGGCTACTTCCAGCAGGATAACGCACCATGTCACAAAGCTCAGATCATCTCAAACATGACAATGAGCTCACTGTACTCCAATGGCCTCCACAGTCACCAGATCTCAGTCCAATAGAGTGCCGAAGTCACGCCCCTTCCGGTAGAGCTCATGGGACCTTAGATCGGAAAAAATATGAATGGCAGTGAATGGGGAGAGCAATATTATCTTTTGTTCCCGTTTGAGTTGTGACATGAAATCTAAATATGTTGTTAATGAATTTAAAACATAAATTTTAAAGTCAAGAAAGTCATACTTTGTGGTAAAACTGTTGAGATATAAGCTTTTTAATTAGAAAGACACAAGAGTACGCAGGAGGAGGTCGCGTATGTGACGTCATAGCTTTCGCTCGCTTCCTGCAGCTTGGCCTCCCCACTGAAATTCCACTGTTTTATGATTAATCGATTTATGATTGAAGATGTCTGTGTGTTTTGTGCCAGGTTGCAGTCACTCCAACCTGCAGGAAGCGAGCGAAAGCTATGACGTCACATATGCGCCGGCCTCCTGTGTAGTTTTTCTAATTATGTTTTTTTCAAAAGCTTATATCTCAACAGTTTTACCACAAAGTATGACTTTCTTGACCTTAAAATTTATGTTTTAAATTCATTAACGACATATTTGGATTTCATGTCGCAACTCAAACAGGACCAAAAGATAATATTTTTCTCCTCATTCACTGCTTCAGCTTCTGCTTCCAGCTTCACCGGAAGGGGCGTGACTTTGGCACTCTATAGAGCACCTTTGGGATGTGGTGGAACGGGAGATTCTCATCATGGACATGCAGCCGACAAATCTGAAGCAACTGTGTGTCATCATGTCAACATGGACCAACATCTCTGAGGAATGTTTCCAGCACCTTGTTGAATCATTAGTCGGGTTTCCATCCTCCTATTTTTATTCACATTTTCAACAATTGCAAAAAAAAAAAAACTTGAATGGAAACGCCAGAAATTCAAAAAAAGGCGGAAATATCGCAATAAAGTTTTTACTCTTGCAGGGGGTGGAAAAGTCAGCATATCGATATTAGGAAGATGCGACTTTTGGCAATGGAAACAGAGTTAGCGAATAAACAATGACGTAGGCTACTGGATCCTACTTCTACTTCACACACACACCTGTGTGAACTTCGAGAGAGGTAATTACTCCAGTGTCAGGTGAGTGTAGGCTATTTCACAACTTACCTGAATAGACTGGACGTGTTGAATACCGCTGCATCATGTGCGCTGCCTGGTGTACCAACACAGACATCACGGCATTAGGTAGGCTACGCAGACAGCGCTGATATGAGTGTGATGAGAGCTCTCGCAATAGCCAAGAAGTTCCAAAGGAATCTCTCCATCTCGTCGTAGTCATGGATGTGCTGGTGATTGTTTACATCAGTTGTGGACATGAAACGTTCTCAATGACGTCATCTCATGGCGCCCTCTTCTTCTACGGGTGTTGCATTTTTATTTTTCCTGAGAAGCGCCACCTACTGCTCGACCTGTTGACTTCCAATACTTGCAAAACAATAATGAATGGAAACGTGCATAAATTCGCATTCTCTTTTGTGCATTTTCACAAAATTCGCTGAAAATTTGCAATGCATTTAGATGGAAACCCAGTTAGTGTGACACCAAGAATTAAGGTGGTTCTGAAGGCAAGAGGGGTCCAACCTGGTACTAGCAAGGTGTACCTTATAAAGTGGCTGTTGAGTGTCAATTTACTCCACTGCCAGACTCAGACAGCTGCTGTGGTCAATCATACGCACACTGAAAGAATATGCTAGTGGATAAAATCAATTGTAAAAAGCATCTTCTCCTTTGACATATTGTTTCATGTACTCCGTCAGTCTGTTCATTTTAACAAGATATCACTATGACAATCGAGATAATCTGCACAATTTTTTTCTAATTTCTAAACATCTACTTGTATCAATACACAGGATACAACATCATACACAGGGCTAATTCATTCCCTGATGTGCCCTGCTGTTTCACCAGTGTTATTATTGCTGCTGTATAAAGCAGCTATATTATAACCTATAATTTTGCATTTCAGTAGCCTGCCAGCATGTGGCCTCTTTAAAACCCAGGCTTATCAGAGTCAAATGACACCGAATTACCGTGAATCAGTGCTCAAATAAACAAGGAAATCCCTTAAGTGCCCACACTAATATCTTTTGCAGGCGGCAGATCTTTTTTTTCTATCTTTCCTTTTTTTCTTTCTTTCTTTCTTTTTCTTTATTTCTTTCTTTCTTTCTACACAAAGATCTTCAGTAATTGCTTTTGTGTGTATTCTCTTGAATCCTTTGTATGAAGACACTCACACTCTTGCAACTAAATCTGAACTCATCGGTGCACGCTGGCTGCACGACTTGAATAAGCACACTCAGGTGGATGCCTAAGCCGTATATTGTTCCTTTAATTTTCCACCACTGTTGTCGAACATTTCACCCACCCAGCTGGTAAACCGTGCAATTTGAAATTACCACAGTTTAAACGGTCACATTTATTTCTGTCTCGCAGCAATGCAACCTTAATGTAATAATAATTAGGTGGAAAAACAAAACAACGCTTACCTGGTGCTCGGGATTTTGAGAATGCTAACATTTATATTACTTTTTCCTCCCTGCATCAGTGCGTACTGACGAACCACAATGAGGGTTCCTATAACTAAAATGACACCGTTTCTAACATTTGATAGGCAATTTTCATGCATAATAGGTGTTACATTTCATCTTGGAATGATCTCTTTAAATGTATGTGCCTTTCTTTTATTCCCCCCTGATACAGACAATTTGATTGCAGGGTAAGTACTGTAAGATCTTGAGAGGGTAATGGCTTGTGATGCATATGAGTGCCGTTTCTGTATATCTGGCTCTGTCCCCATTTGCAGAAGAAGCTGCAGAGGCAAGTCTCAGGGAAAGGCACAGAAACGCATAGAATTCAGCACAACAAAGTTTACTCACACCCTACATTTAAGATAGACCATTTTTTGGCTGTGTGACAAGGAATCTTTTTGTCCCTCCAGTGTAGAAGGCACCCTTTTGATCATTTTTTAGAGATAAGTGTTAGAGGCGTTTTTGCTTTTTGCAGGAGAGAATGACAGGTCCAATGTGAGAATGGGAGACGAGAGAGCCTGCATCACATTTTATGGATGAGAATCACACCCACCTGGGAAAACCGCCCACTCCTTTTTTCTTTTTTTTCCACAATTGATGTGCATAAATTGACTGTAGGTGCTGAATCCCATTGGTTTCAAATAGAGGCCACATGTTACTTTCTTTTCATAAGAATGTTTTGAAAAAAAAGGCGCATCTGTGACAACAAAATAATTCTAAGTAGCATTTCTTTTCTGCAAGACCGTACAGTTAATTCCCCTTCAGCTGCACCCTGGAAACATCCATATGAGATGAGCTGTGGAAATGTCCCCGTTTGAGCTGTATTCAGAAATCTCTTTGTTCCTCTCCATTGGGTTCCAGCCTAACCCAGCATTACTATGAATAGGGAATCTGATGGTGATGTAAAGTACCATTGTGCATGTGTGCAGGTTTGTGTGTATGTGTGTACATGTCGGCACATGATATAGTACGTGTCCACCCGGTGTTTTGATCATTTCTTCTTAGTGTGAACTCAGAAGATCAAAACAAAAGCTGTCCTACATAAGCTAGGGTAAAAAGAGCAACAAGAACATTTCGTTGGGAAAGAAAAAAGAAGGGAAACGGTCCATATTTAGACAATTTGTATGTTTTGAGTTGTCCAGTGTGTCAAACTACAGGTTACAAACTAATTAACACCAAAAAAAAGGTCAATTGACTCCCATTTTAAATGTTGAACCACCGTTAAATAGGCGTCAGTAGGGGTTATCAGCGCTTTAGATACAGGTTAGAGCTACTCCTGCTACACAAAATAGTATGCTCAGAATGGTGTTATCATCTTATTAAATGGCTATTGGCCAACTTTAGTTATATTTTAGCACTGTTGTTAATGTGAAGTTATGTTAAGGCACAAAAAAAACTCTTGGTTATGGTAAGGAAAAGATCATATCTGCATTTATAATTCAAAATTATCTATGTTTCTACTGTACAATAGTGACTTAAGGCACAATTATTATTACCGTGCAATAATAGGTGCAAAAATTTAACTGCCCTGTGCAATTATTCAACTGTGCAGTATTCTTAACACTTCGTGAATGTATATATTTATTCAGAATACAATGCACATAACTGTACATAGTTCTTATGTTATTCATATTCTTGTCTTTATTCTATTGATGTATATTGTAGTAACCTTTGTAGCATTACATATTTTATATTTCTGAATGTAACACTAGTTTGTACAGTGAAATGAAGCACAATGCACACATACTGTATGTATATTTTTACATACTTACAGACTCAGCACAATGAAGACATATAAATATATATATTTTATTGTTATATAGGTAGGTACTTTGTGAACATTTTAGCATAATGCATTTTATCTCTATTTTAATGTATTTTACTACTTTATATTCTTTACATTGGAGCAACTGTAATGAAGCACAGTTTCCCCTCAGGGATCAATAAAGTATTTCTGATTCTGAGTCTGATTTGATTTAAAACACCTACGTTTGGTGATGCAAAAGCTGCTGGAAATGTTGCTTTGTGTCATTAGAAAGCACCCACATTTGGGGGCAAAAAATTCCACTGGAAATGCAGCTATTGGTCCCCCTTCAAAACATATGTTGGGGGTCGCAAACACCTTGGAAACACTGCAATATGTCACGAAAAAACACCAATGTTTGCAGTAGAAAACATTGATGGAAACACTGCAATGTCACACTAATGAACTACTGTGTTTGTTGGTCTCAAACAGTGATCTGCAGCTTGGCAGCTGTCTCACCTAGATTTACCACCAGTCACCATCCCTGCCATCTCCTGATGACAAAGTCAGCTCATGGGCATGTCACCACATAACAAGAAACACAGCCATTTGATCACAGATAACAGCATTCTGGACAAACTAGTGTTACCTCACCTCGGCAGTGCCCAGGAGGTGAACTGGCACCTCTCCAGCTACCAGTCCATGCTCCATATTTTTGGTCCGGGGACTTGAACAGGCAACCCTCTGGTTCCCAACCCAAGTCCCTATGGACTGAGCTACTGCCGCCCCAAGTGATAGTGATGATGTTCCAACTGGGTGCAACAACTGATGACAATAATCCAATAAACTGAATGTAAAATATTATTGGCTCCACCTTTGGAAATTAGAGGATTTGCTCCTTTCTCTGTTTTGTTTGATTTTAATGTGTTTGGTTTGATGCACCCCCATGGCTGTGAGGTTGATGCAGTTACCATGTCCAGTCCTCGAGCTTTGTTGCATCTCTCTCCTTTGATTGCTGTAACATGTCCACTGTCGCTACCCACTGAAGGTCTAATAAAAATTGCGGGGGGTACAAAACTGGATATTATATGAGGTCACTCTTACTTACTTATGCCTTACACCCCTTTTGGGGTATAGGTCATCGACAAGGGATCTCCAGAGTACCCGATCGCTGGCTTTCTTTTCTATCTGTGACCAGGTGTATCCCATCTTCTTGATGTCTGCCTGCAGATCCCTTCGCCAGGTATCTCTTGGCCAACCTCTCTTTTTTCTTTCCCTAAGGATTCCACGTCAGAGCCTGTCAGGTGATGTTTGACATTGGTTTTCGAAGAGCGTGCCCTATCCATTTCCATCTGTTTCGTCCAATTTCATCTGTAGCCGGTATTTGCTGTGTCTTCCTCCCAAGATCTTCGTTGGTGATCTTGTCTGGCCAATGGATTTTCAAGATTCTTCTCAGGCACCTGTTTATGAAGCTTTGCACTTTGCGAGCTGTGTTATTTGTTGTTCTCCAGGTCATAGAACAGGAGTGTTTTATGTTGGAGTGAGGTCACTCTGGCCTCTGTAAACTTGTATAGCGTCCTGAGACTCCGTGTCCTCATCTGAGGACATCGCATTTTGGGTTTATCCGACCTTATGTTTTGTTATATTTAATTTAGAGCTGTTGTCCTTTTTCAGGGACACTTTTTTGTGCCATCTAGTAGTTGTGAGACCACAATACAATAATCCATGTAAAAACAAAATGGCAGCCATCACTGCCAGGTCAGTCTGCAGCCGATCCCGACATAAAAGTGGACAAAACCTGATCAAATTGAATGGTTTAGCAACACTAACAAGCTAAGATGCTGTTAATTAGAAAGTACTCATTTGAAGACATTAGGACGTTATATGGTCTCGTTTGAGGACATTGGGACTTAATTACTGTTAATAATGTTTACTTTTTTATACTGATCACGTCCTACTGATCCCAAACAGCGAGGAGAAATGAAAAATGCATGACAAACAAAAGTTCAGTTCAGGTCTCAGTTGAAAAGGATGTTTTTCACTTCATTTTTCATAGACAAAAAGATTTATCAATAATCTAAAAGGATAATTTCTCGCAGCTAATGTAAAATATACATCTGTGGAAAGATGTGCGGGCAGGAACACAGGCCACTGAGCTAAACGCTGACTTCTTGGATCACTGTAAAAACAAACGATACCCCTATGTATCCGTTTGCTTGTGTTTAATGCATAGGGAGGATAGAATTAAACAGTAATGATCTCCATTGGGAAATGAGATGATTCACATACCACGTATATGCTAATCAAGATATTGGTTTCATTTCCCTTTAGTCCTCATTCTCTGTATGCTGTGACCATTATGGATTCATCATGTGCTACCCTGGTGTGGCTTGACTCGAGAGGATTGTAAGGTTCACTAATCTAATGACACAGGAGTGCACACAGGTGACTGCTGTGCCAATAGAGGTCGTGTACTTACATAGATCAAGATAAGGAGGCTCTGACTGTGTGCATGGGTCTGTAGGTGTGTTCAGTATATATGTCTATGTTTCAGTGAGTGGGTCTTTTTGTGTATCTGTGGATGTGTGCCTCTTTTATTGATGTGCCCTGATCTTTGTGTGGAGATGGAGGTGTTGAGGCTACTGTTAAATCACTATGCGTCTGTAATTACTTTGTAAGACCACTGGAGTGCTTCAGCTTTTAACTGGGAAGCGTTAAGATTCAAGATTTGTATTTGTATGTTTTCACGCATGCTCGGGCATGACATACTGAAAAAAGGCTGCTTTGCTGTTGCCTTTTCAGTCAAATAATAATTAATTGAATGATCTTGGTTCTGATCTTTTGTTGACATTTAGTTTCTTCCTGAAATAAAGATGATTCAAATGATGGTTACACACCAACACACGGATCACGCAAAATGCTGAATCAAAGTGTCACTCAATCAGGAGTAAAGCAGCGTGACATCAAGCAAATACTTCACCTCAATCACCTCATCACTGAATCACTTGAACCCCATCCACAGTGCATCTACATCCACATTCAATTACAGCTCTTGGCGACACAACAAAAAGCACTCTCACCGGACGATAAGGCCAAAACCAGTGTCTTTGAAAGGCCAAGATAAGACCTGAATAGAGATTAGAGGTGGCCAAGGTTAATGCAAAGAGCTAGGATCTGCTCATTCTAGGCAAGACAATAATTGAGCTCTCGTGGACTGACGATAAAGCAACTTTTAATCTCTCCCAACTCCCTTCATACAATACTAAAATCCCTATGCACTGTCAAGAGAAGCTGAGCCCTCTGAGCTGCAGAAATGAAAAGAAAATAGATATGGGGATCACCTTTAACCCTGATCAAGCCCTCATAGCTCTCACGATCTCAAGGTCAGGGCTGTAACAGCATTTCCAAGGGCGGGGGGAGAAGTGGCCTTCAAAGTATGCATGATTTGCTATTTAAAATTTTACGATGCAATCTGGGAATCCTTGCGCAGGACTTGCAACAGCCACTCGGCGCAAGTCGGCCCATCTTAATTGAGAATAAATTCATCCACAGTGACATTTGCAGTGAACTTCAAGATTAAAGATTGATGATAAACTAATGCTTCTATCAGATTAATCAAGTGATAGGAGATTAAATTTGGATGCCTCCTGGTTTTGGTTGTGATGGCATAATTACTTTTTTTTTCCCCTAGTGGAGAGCATCAAAGGGACAGCATCCACTTCTTGCCACTTCAAAAAAATAAATTAAATAATACGCACAGAGCTGAAGCCCAAATAGAGGTCACACTGTGTTTTAATTAATTTTTAGCACTTGCTTTAATACAACTGTGTGTTCTAATGGGTGAGGCTTCTCATGTAAATCAAAACAATGTGCATTAAAAATGATTATCACAAAGATTATCACGGCAAAAAGGGAACAAACAAACAAACCAATTTACTTTGGATATATATAGTACATATTGTGAACATTGCATCAATTACAAGTAGTGTCTGTATGCTTTTTTGTTCTAAACAATTAGACTTTGAGAACATAAAGGCCTCACTCCAAGAAGCTGCCATGTTTAAGCACTGAGTCCATAATTCAGCTGCTGTTATAGTTATACATTTCTCAGTAAGTCATTGTAAGAGTGCCACTAAATACACTACAATTACATAACATGTCAATTAAAATATTTACATGCACTTAAAGGACAGTAACAGGCGCTGTAATTATTCATAAATGTAACAAATCAAACAGATGCAACAACCTTTGCAAAAACTACTAACGAAATGGACAAACTGCACTGCCACATGGAGGGTGAGACTGTGTTAGAACCTTGTGTCCTGTCTGACTTACAGTGTCCTGTCTGTTTAGTAAGTTAAAGATGCGTTGCTGCTAACGACAGCTTGAAGTGGCGATGAGGTTTTTTTGGAAGGTCTTAAAAGTCTTAAAAATGTATTGAAATTAACCCCATGATTCCTGCATATACCCTGTATTTGTGGGGAGTATGTGTTCAGATGAAGACAAATGTTTTTGTGTCTTTCGCTCAGTTTTTTGAAATTGTCTCTATTAAGCCTATTATTATTTAAAGCTGCTACAAGGAACTTTTAACTGGATATGCAAAAGTCTCGCATTTCTGCTGCTGTCTGTGCGTGACCTACAACAGCAAATGAGACCATCAGTGTGAAGATAATATATTTCTATATAGTGTATATCCATACCTTTAGGAAACTGTAACCAGGTCCGCCCCATGTCGCTTCCAGGATGAAATGATTTACGGCACTCAGACGGCACAGTCACACAGAGAAAAAAATTCCAATCCTTGGGAAGTCAGGAAGTCCTTCAGGATAAACGTTTTGTTCGCTAGCAATCTAGCATTTACCAGCCCAATCCTGGCAGGAACCGGCAGGTCCACGGCGTTAGCTGTCCGGGGAGCCACACACAGAGGCCGCAGGTTGCGCAGGCTCACCCCAGGAGAGCAGGAGCCGCGGGGCTGGAACACCTCATCCGGGCCGACAACCGGTACCAACCAGGTGTTGACAGGGTCCAGCGAGTGCCGAGAAATATAGAGGCGAGGCACCGCTCCATACTCAGTCCAAGAAGCCGTGGAAGTGCTCACCAGACAGTCCTTCAGCCTTACTAGCCGACCACTGCGTTTACCCCAGCGGTGATGGCGCTTACGCCGGAGAGGTGGAGCTGGGGCGCGGCAGAGGTGAGCTGGGATCCCCGATAGGAGCGGGGGCAAAGTTTTCCCGTCTTGTTGTTTCATTCATCCCCAAAACAAACACAAGCGCGAGCCAGGTTAGCGTCTTTACGACAAGACGCGCTAGAGCTCATGGGAAATGTAGGCTTCATTCCAGCAAAACACTACCGCTTTTGTCCACAGGGTCACCAAAATCAACTCAAAATGAAAGTTCCTTGTAGGGGCTTTAATAAAAAAATGTATTTAGTTTCACGTGTTTTTTTGGTGTGCTTTGAATCAGCTTAACTTTACACAACTTCACAGAAACCTCTGCTGCTCACTAGTGTTTTGGAGGTGTAACTGCAGAGTGACACAGACACACCACTGCGCAAACCTAAATGCTCACAACTGCGTAGGCCATGTGTGTAAGCTATGGTGTATGGTCTGCCGCACAAGTATAAATCTCCTATGTCTGTGAGTGCAAAATAAGTTTAAATGCATCATATTCAGCGTGCTAACACACAGTCCCAGATGTGCCCATCAGCAGAATGGATATTTTGTGTTTTTGATTTCATAGCATAAGAGATGATTCTCAGTTTTATAGCCTATGAACTGGTGCCGTTTGTTCAGTGTTTGTGCAG
This sequence comes from Epinephelus fuscoguttatus, assembly GCF_011397635.1. Lineage (NCBI taxonomy): Eukaryota > Metazoa > Chordata > Actinopteri > Perciformes > Serranidae > Epinephelus > Epinephelus fuscoguttatus. The sequence goes on along the minus strand of NC_064756.1, from coordinate 9,502,081 downwards.
TGTAATACAGAAGTGTTCCTTATTTGTATAAAGAAAATAACCAAGTTTTTCTACCACCTGCAAAAAACATAACTTACAATGCTTACGGAATTAGTTTGTCAATGGCGTTGTCAACTGTTGTGTCACGGTAGCATTATGCTAATGGCTAGGTACCTCTAAACACAAACTCATGTTTAATGCATAACAGTTGTTGACATTTATGATTTGGTTAAGCACAGACATTTGTTGACTATGTCTTAATAAAATGGAAAGTCAGACAATTCATAATGCACTTTTTTCCAGTAAACATCCAAAGAGACCTGTTTCCACACACCACACTGGTAAAGGCATAATATGTTGATACATTTTTCATTTATCAAATCCCTCAGAAAGCTGCAGATAAATAAATAGTAATAGCAGCCATTAGAAGCATTTTAAGTGTAAGCCCCTGAATCAAAGCTACCTGGAAAGTGTTTTCAGAGGGAGTCTTTATTACTGCTGAATATTTTCTGTAACACAATGCAACCTTAATGGAATCCAATGACATGCATCGCAGCGGCTAAACGGATTACTTTCCTCATGCCTCGCCCACCGGCACTCACCGCTGGCATCCCTCACAACAAGCTCCTGCCTGACTCAAGGATCGCTCCAGTTTTGAACTTTCCACAGAGACTTCAATAACTGCAATTTATTATGTGGCAGTAAGGAAATGGAGCACTTTTTCAGTTCCTTCAGTTGCCTCTTCACCATCATTTTTCTTAGCTGCTCTCTTGTAGCGTCCTTACTCTGTTGTCACACTTGTTCTGATCGGCTACCCGCCATGGCCCCCCACCTTCTTGCTCTTTTTTTTCCTTCCCTCCCCCTCTGTCTCCAGCTCGGGTACTCCTTCTGAGTCTTTCTCTCTGGCTGTGTGATTAGTCAGTTTGAGAGCAGGTCTGCAGCTCTCTGATAGCACCCGTCTCCCCCACATGTTCCCGCCTGGAACAAAAAAAAACTTTGGAGTTAAAGAGCTGGAACTGTGAGTGGTTGGCAGATTGTGTGTGTGTGTGTGTGTGTGTGTGTGTTCAGGTGTATAAGGGTGCATGCCTGTGTTTTTGTGTATCAGAGCATGTGTGTGAGTTCCACGCTCCTATTTTTCTGCACTAAATAGGACCACAGAATACAGAACAGGGATGGGGCTTGACTTTCATGTGCATGAGTGAGTGCTGTATATAGTTGAGATTTCTGTCTACGCTGCCATGTTACATGGCTCGGTACCAAAATAACACCTGTCAGAAAGGAACAATCTCTCATGTGCTCCCATCCATAATTTTGCAGTGTTAATATCTGTACTTTTGTAATTACAGAGCACAAAGAAGTCAAAGTCAGACATTATCTGTTAAGTACTGTTTAAGATTTGGACGTACATATTGAAAAGAAAAACACTTGATGTGAAGTCCTTTTTGCTCTTACTCCCTTTTTTTCTCATTCCCTTACGTCGGTTTGAATTGCATCAGTGAATGAAAATACTATGAATGAAAATAATATCCTCTATGAGGTAAAGCGGAACACGTACTTCAGTCTTTTGTTGTCTTCCTCTCCTCTGTGGTCATCTTGTCCATGTGTCACTGTCACTGTCATGGAGATCCCGTTTTGTCCCACCAAACTCATTTGCATCTTCGTCCAAATGGGATTCAGAATGTAGATCAAAACAGGAATTATTGGAGTCTGAGTCCATCAACATCTCCACGGCTTGTGCAACTGTAACTTCTCCGTCAGCGCCAGCATTTTCGTGCAGTTTACAAGCTGCTACATTTCTGTAAACATCTTCCGGTTTCCAGCGAATCTTCTTTTTTGTTTGTTTTTGGACATGGCAGTGCTGCTCTATTACACAAGATGTGTAACAGCGCCCCCTATCGTATAACAGTGAAAACACAGATTGACGAAATATCTTGTCAATGGAGGGGAAGTGTTGTGTCATAAATGATGGAAAATCTCGTAAGTGGTGGGGAAAGAGTTAACATTTTCAGGAGTTTTAGGTGAAATGTAAACTGTAGGCACGGGTAATTTACCAGTGAGTGCAGGTAAGGTTAGATAGCTTGCAAATGATTTTTACCTGGGGTCTTCTTTTCCAAGGATGTGTCTGAAAGATGGATCAAGGAGATAGGCAACATTTCGTCCACGTCCGTGTAATTTATATCATGTTGGGAAAACAAAACGAGAGTTAAAAACCAGGATCTGTGAATGTAAGTGTTGTATTTGTAATCATGATTATAAATCATCTGTGGCTAGGCACTTCAAAAGCTTGAGTGAACTTCATTACACGGGCACTGAGACAGTGAAGATGCCACAGGGGGGTGGTAAAGGAGACAGAATCCTTCTCCAAAGCGAGGCACATTTTCTTGATACGCTGATCCCCAATGGGATGAATGAGGAGATTTCATTCACCTGTTCTTTATGAAGTGGATGCCATGTAAGAATTGAACATATCGGTATTGTTTCATTGTTTAGCGCTCTCATCCATAAGATTCTCTGCTATGAAAAGTTGTGGCCTGCGATATTTAATGTGTTGTTTGTGGTCATCCATAATTAACTCCACTTGTTTACACTGTTTATGACATTGTCAGAATACACAATGTAGAAGGGCATCCTATGGAAAGATGCCAATCACTAAAGGTCCTCCTGACGCTATTAGCACAAATGTGTGTGCACATGTCTGTGTAAGTGTCGGCTCAGCAGCTCAGCTGAAGGTTCTGCTCACAGGGGCGACTTTCTGCCTTGTCAGGCACTGCCTTCCTAAAAAAGACTTGCACCCACTGACATCAAAATGCTACAGCTTCCTAGCACTGCCATCAGCAATAGCAACAAGCACTATCTCTTTCTCCCTTGTTTCTGTGACTCGCTGTCTTCAGGGACCTCTGAAGCGTAGGGAATGGGGCTTAACTGCAGAAACTGATGTGACAAGCAGAGCAGACACCATGACCTGCCAGCCTCTAAGCCACCTGAGATAATGTTCATTGAAACAAATTATAAAAGGTCTGATTGGTATTTTAAGTGATATAAAATGCAGCTCGGCAAAGACATTCATCTGATTCACATATTCAAGCGATAAGAAAAGTGGAATCACAAAAGGTGCTTTAGGGCGGGCGCTTTGTCCCAGTGGCAGAGCTATAATACACTGTACCTGAATGCAATATGTCAAGTGAATTCCAAGCTAGACGGGCTAGAAACCTCTGAGATCTCAGAACAATAACTATGAATACCTTTTCGCAGGCTCATGTGGGATTGAGATTTGATAGACTTATTATTTTAAATGTTATAGGCAGAAGGCAGTTTTGGTCCTTGAAAATGTGTTTCTAAAGAAGAGGAAAAAGAAAAAACTAAATAGGTAGGAGGGCCTGCAGAGCCCGTTCCTCTACTTTATGCCTCTTGCAAAAGAGAAAAAAATAGTGAGATGGGACAATGGCAGAAGCTTAATGGAGACCTTTATAGCTGATGAGAGAGGGAGCTATTCCACAAGTCATCTGGTAAGTGTAGACAAAAAGCTTTCCCTTGAGGAATATTTTAATCACAGCCTATGCCTTAAAACCATATCTCATCAAAGCCATTCAGTGGTAAAGATGTAGAAATGTCAGGTTATGCAAAACATAGCCAAAACATTGGATAAAAAAGAGAGTTGCTCAATTATTTGTATGCATGAGTCATTGTGCGTTGAGCGGAGTTCTTGAGTTCAAGTTTTCCTCTTCCTTCCTTTTCCCTCCCTCTGCACTTTCTCTTTGGTGCCTGGAGGATAGAAGTCCGTGCTCATGTTCCTTTGTGCTCTCTTGCTTTTCTTTTCAGGCTCTTTCTCTTTCATCTTCTCCTGGACCCTTTTCCCTCCTCCCTCTTCCTACACCTTCTTTGCTCTCTCTTCCTCACAACTCAGAGAGAGAACACACACACTCTATCTCACATACACACACACTTAGGATGCAAATATCCATCCAACATTATGTCTTTGTTTGAGGAAGCGTAGCTGGCCAGCATACCAAAGTGTGGAAGCCACCTGTGAGGCCCAATCCCAGCAGCAGGAAGGGACTGATTGCTACTGAGCCCTCCTCAACCAAAGATGGACTTTCCGCACAAATGCTGGAGCACGTGTACGGCTGAGTGACTTTACTGAAGTCTCCATACTGCATATCCTCAGTTTGGTTTGTAAAAGATTTTCATTAGAGGCGTTGGTGTTGCTCACATTGATTGCACTTTCTTTCACATTTCTATACAGTTGTATAAAACACAGATGCACCTGGGGCAGCCTTTAGCGGTGGTATGAGAGGCACTGGGTGGCAACACTTTTGGACATTTTGAGCAACTGCCATAGTATAGGAAGCAAAGGCAGGACTTTCAAACATACAGCCCGGGTTCCAGAACTGGCCTGCCAAAGGGTCCGATCCGGCCCACTAGATGACACTTAATATTAGCCCTTTTTAAACAGGAATTGTGCAAATTTGCAGGAAAGCCCAATCAGTCTTCTTTCAACATTGGCAGTATAGAAACAAAATCGGGGAGTGCAGCAAAATTCCGCCTTCCTACTTTTGTTTATACAAAATGCGCCTTTTTCAGGGCAATGGGGGGCGTGAGCAAGTAACAAAACGTGTAGCTCAGCGTTTGAAGTAAACAGCAACACGGGAGGGAAGCCGTGGCTGCTGAGTCCTTCGGCAATTCTCTCGTAAGTCGGCCCGTCCTTCACTGTCCCCGTCATGTGATGGTTAATGGCTTCTTCGTTTGCGAGGACAAGGAGGGTACGCAATACCTTGTCTTCCCAAATGCTCATCTTTACAGTGTCTGTCAGGTTTGCATTTCCCTTTTGCTACTAGCTGCTCGCTAATTCCTGCTATCAGCTGTTTCCTGTTAGTCCACCACCAGTGGGTCGCATGTGCGGTGTCATCAACAGCCCCTCCCACAAGTCTTCAACAGCCCCTCCCGTTGCGGAGAGCCGCCTCGGTCTTTTTAAACTAAAAGGGTTCTGCCAGTATGTCTACTCTACGAGGCGGTTATTGGGCACTTCGGATCAACTCGCCAATCCAGCTCTGTGTCTAAACGCTCGCAGCTTGCCGGCAGAATGGCCCAACATTTGCAGAAAATCTGGCAGTGTAAAAGGGGCTGTTGATGCACTTGTAAAGGCTGAGAGGTTTCAGGAGCAATATAAACAGCATGTAGATATTTCATTTAAAATGCTGTTTCAGTGGCTTTTCCATCCTGACCAGAATACAATTCTCTGAGAAAACAATACATTACTTACTGTGGTCATGTTTAAAGATTTTGATCAGTGTGCAAAATATTGTCAAGCAGAAGCTTCAGTACAAAATAACTGGTATCAGACTTCTGTCTTAAAACAATATGGGTGGACCCTGCTGCTAAGGCATTGACAAAACTTCACATTTGTAAATGGTTTATTATATATATATATATATATATATATATATATATATATATATATATATATATATATATATATATATATATATATATATATATATATATATATATATTTCTGAGGATATTGCTGGCTGTTCATCATCTGTTTTGTAAATGGATGGATGTTTTCAGAATTTACTTCTTTACACAAAAAAAGGGGAAAAAATGAAGGGGTTGTTATTTATAGGTTATTATGCAATGGTTTTACTGGTCTGGTCCACTGTACGTGTATATGGACCCTGAGCTAAAGTGACTTTGACACCCCTGGCATAGGGCGAGTGGGAGGGAATGCGGATGGGTCAAACAAATCACGGACTTTCACCTGGGAGACTGCTGTTTGCGTATCATGTGAAATCAAAGTCAATCAAGTTATTTCAATAATAATAGTGTGTCATTTTCTGCATACTACACTAGTGACATTATGTCACATGACATATTGTTACATCACATTTGTAACAAATTGTTTAAAGTCAAACCATTTTGTTGTCTTTCTAAACCTAACCACATGCTTTTGTTGTCTAAACCAAAGGAAGTAAACCTTAAAACAAAATGTATCACCTACGTTCTTTACGTTTATTACGTTTTATTTTTAAGAGACTGTATGCATAACAAGTGGAAACTGTAAATTTCCTCTCAAAACCACAGACTGTAAAAGCAATGGACGAACCCCATTGGTTTGTGGACTCACATTTTGAAGCCTCGAATTCGGCAACACGGCCGTCCCCATCTTGGCTTGTTGGAGCCAGATGTGACCATATTTGAGTGAGAGGCTGGAACTGTTGGGAGCAGGAGTTGATCTCATCTGACTGAGAAGCCAAGGACATTATCAGCAGACAGCCTGTCACCCAAAGAAGCCGTCTTTAATAATGTGTAACTTAAAGCCTTAATAAAATGTAAATGGGTGAGTTATAGAAAAATTCACCCCTTGCACAGTTGTCATAAATGGAGAAATTTCAGTCATTTTAACGTGCACTGACTGGCTTCTGGAACCAGCCTCAAGTGGCCATTAGAGGAACTGCTGTCTTTAGGATGTGCTGGCTTCATTTTTCAGCCTCAGACGGTTGTGGACTTGTGAAAACGAAAGTTAATTTTGAAAATATACAATGCATGTAATGAGCTTACATTGACACACTGTCCCTGAGCATCCAAAAATGATGCTGGAGGGACACCTTGAGCGAGTTGGGAATAGAATGACAATATTCAAGCATCTTGGACATTGTTAAGAATATGTTTACTTTTTTTTTGAATTAGACAAAAAATAGTAGAATTTGAAAAATATTTCAGATTCAGACTCACATTTATGTATACATATACTGTATATGTACTCCTATGTATCTGTGAACTGTATAAATATGTGCCATGATCTTCTGGTACATGCGGCAGTTGCAAATGAAGTGCAATCACAGCACTGCTTTCACACATCCCAGCTAGTTAGCGAGCCTTCCACCTGTGACCTTCGAAGTGCAATCCACCATATTGCAACCATTTGTTAGCTTGTGGTTGTAATCACAGCTTTCCAGCAAGTCAGCTGGTCACTTTTTGCCGTGTATTAAAGGTGATCTCTTGTTAGACCTTGATCACAGCAGTGATGAAATGACTGAAGCTGCTTAACACAGCAGCTATGTAGTTTGTCTTTGTCTCACACCACAAACACGGTGTTAAAAGAGGCCTCACAAGTCTGTGCTTGGCAGACAGCTCACCAGATGGGCTTGTAATGCTGATAATGCGTGCGTGTGTATGTGTCGAAGAGAGAGTGTGTCTCTCTCACCTCCGTGTCACTGTTTTTGCCGATCTCTGTCGCAGAAAGACTCACACTCTCACATGGGCGCATACACTCAGCAGTGTAGTACAATCAGCAGGAGCAGCAAACACAAGCGCAGAACATCTGCGGAGAACAGAAAGCCAAATCCTCTCCGCTGGGAGACAGTGACCATGGACACACCGGCATATGGATGGGCCAGAGCTTTCCAATGAGGCCAAATAATGATTGATGCTAGCAGTCGCTTGCTACACAACAGCCTGTGCATACCCAATTCACCAGAGAGGCTCTGCCGCAGCCAAATGAGCAAATAAACCATAATTTCATTGTCATTGACGATGAAATTATCCAGCCTGGCTAATTTGGACCAGAGTGCACGTAGTTAGCAAGGTCCTCTTTTGCCGTATCTGCCTTTGGAAAGGAAACAAACAATAAGAATGATGATATGCCGCCTGAGTCACTGAAACTTCTGAGATGAGAAATGCAATGCATCCTTTCTGGCAGAGTGCTGAGTTAGAGGATGACGAAAAGTTCTGTAACAGCAGCTGCCATCTTAAACTTACAAGACCCAGAATAAATCCTTTCTTGATTTCAGCTCAAAGAATCTTACACTAATGTTGTCTGGTATAATCCCACATTGTTGCATCCCAAAACTGTCTATGGTTTAGCTGCAATAAGTCTTTATTGCATAAAAATCATACCGTAGGGTACGACTGAGTTGCTATAGAGACAATGAAAAACAAAAATCATCAGTGCTTTAGATACTTCATTTCTTATTTATGTTGATGCTTGTCAGCCTTGTGGTGATCATTAAGTGTGCATGGTTTACTAATAATTTATATCATTTCCAAAGCCATTTGTATCAAAGTAGCCTACATTCCATACTTGGTCCATATGGGATTTTGGATGTTGGACAATTCTTGCAACATCTTTGAAACAGCCCTGTCTCTTAGAAGTAATGTACGTACACAAATAAAGCCTTGTTTCCACCAAACACTTTCAGTATGGTGCCTTTGGAACCAAAAGTTACCCTTCAGATGTACCCAGACCCTAGTGTTTCCACAGCAAGTAGTACCCTTAAATGTGGGCAGGGCTGTTGTCACTCACTGCTCCGTCCAGCACTCATCACCAGTGACACAGAAGAAAGTCTGCTGCTCGTTTATCGTCCACAGAACGAGGTTGCATGCCGCCATTTTCAGAACAAAAGAGAACAGGCTGCAGTGAGAGTCTCTCTCCATATTTAAAAATAGCAGGTTTGTGCATTTAGTCCTTCTCAGTCAAGCCCAGGGGTTTAGTGTTGCCATAGTTCACAGGAACAACGCTCCACAACGAGCTTTTTTTTTTTTTTCTGCGAGTGAGGATAAGAATATATGCAGTTTACATAAGCTAGTCGAAATTAATGTATTTAAACGCTCAAAGATCATCAGACATTACAAGTTAACTTCCGTCAGTTGCAGGCAGTCGGCCCAGTGAATTAAGCAAAACATTTTACATTTATATTGAATAGTTACAGTCTACTAAAAGAACTCTCCACAGTATGAACAGTGGTTACATGAGCCTCAAAACCAGACACAACTCAGCCCTGAGCAGAGTGACCGTCCTCTACTGACCAATCAGACTGCAGTGTTCACAGCTCCACCTTTTAGTACCAGATCTGTGTGCTAGGTACCCCAACAGAGGGGGGGACCAAACATGGGGACGGTACAGAACAGTTCTATTGGTACCATCCACAACTTTTCACAGTGGAAGCAGAAAAAAAGCGCACTGAACTGACCTCTACTGTACCCTACTGCTTGAAGGAAACTGGGCTTAATTTGTAGCGAAATGTAGTGTGGAGTGAATTATGTTTTCTGTTATCATAATGAGGAAATGTTGCTGATAAATGTACCTGGCATTTTGCTAAAATGTTGCATTTGAATGTATCAGCAAAATAATAAATGACAGCATATTTAATTTGTTTTCCACCAAAAGCATCAATCTTGCAATGTATTACCCAGTTGTAGTGACTATAGCATCATTATTATTATGACTTTTTATTTGTATTATTATTACTAGTCCATACGCATTGGTAGCTTTGTCACCTTCTACCTACGCCAGTCCTCAATGCCTATGTGCAGTTTCACATAGATTGACCACGTCAGTGAGTAGAAAAACGTGGGACAGACAGAATGACTGACTGACAGTTTCCGTGATTATGTACAGAATACCATACCAAAAATTAGAAGAAATACAACAACATTGGTCCACAGGGGGAACCACAGCGATCGGTCACATTTTAGCCATTTTTAAGCATTTTTCTGTTGTTATAGCGCCACCCAGTTGCCAATTAGAGTTAAATTTCTCCAGTCACCTTGAGGCGTCCTGTTCTACATATCTACCAAGTTTAGTAAAAATCCATATGGCGGTTAGGCCTAGATAAGAAATTAGCTCTCTAGCGCCCCCATTTTGTTTGATGGGGTCAATAATGGAGGGGTCCCCTCAGATTATGTGTGGTCATATGCCTACAAAGTTGCGTGGTGATGGGTGAAACCCTTGAGATGTTATACACCTTTATGTGATGAGCCACGCCCTCTGCAATATTCATTGCCTTATAGAAGCTCAGTTTTAGGAAGTTTTCCAACTTTTGCCAAGAGGGAACTTTAGATATTGGTCCCTAGATTATGTTCACCCAGTTTCATGCAGATCGGTCAAACTTCCTAGGAAGAGATTGATTTTAAGTGTTTTTAAAAAAATTCAAAATGGCGGAAAATCTATATAACTGGAAGTTATGGGTTCCTGAGGCAAATGTGTTCCTCATGAGGAGAGGCATCTCTGTGCAGTTTCATGTCTCTACGACATACGGGGCATGAGATATGCTCATTCAAATTTTGCAACTTCAATCGGTTGCTATAGCGCCCCCCTTTGGCCAATTGATGTAATATTGCTTCATTGGCATCCTCCCATGACCCTCTACCACTGTGCCAAATTTCACATGGATTGACCAAGTCAGTGAGGAGAAAAACGTGGAACAGACACACAGACATCATTATATAGTAACATTACTCTCTTTATTAGCATTCTACCAAAATCAATTTTTTTTCCTAACCCTAACCAAGGTGCTTTTGTTGTCTAAGCCCAAGACAGGAGTCTGGATGTGAACCCAGGATTCTGGTGTCACAGTCCTGAGCTTGGTGTGGCTGCCATCCATCCCGGCCGCCTCCCTGTGATTCCATCATAGTACATAAAGGTAGTGTTTCATCCACTCAAACAAACGTTTCCTGAGCGTAATCCAGGCAGTGATTATGTTGTATCTACAACGTCATTATGAAAAGAATTAGTAATATACAAACGTAACTTCTTGGAGACAGGGCTGCTCTCAAAGAAAATCTGAATGCTGTTTTGTTATGATTCCATGCAGTACTTTGATACTTCCACCTCAGAAGGGTGTGCATGTACAAACCGGGCCCTATTTTGTGCTCCGCCAACCAAGCAGTGACCTTGCAGCAGTAAACTGACAGTGAAGTGTTGCTGGCAAGCAGATGTTTTCTCACCTGCGTCTGTTCTGTAATTATCTGTGAAGTATCTGGTGCTAAAACGGGTCGAGGGCACAACTAATGGGGATGCCAACCGATGACACGAGGCAATTTTAATATCAACACTCAAGTCTGCACCCCTTCTACCACATCGTAGTGAAGACACTGGCTTTTACAATGACATTAGTTACCATAAAAAGACCTCTCCAAAGGCACTTAAACTTATCTTATTAATGTTATGTCTGCCTGATTCATCTTGATATAGATCCCTCTTGAATCACTGCATTTTATGTTAAGATGCACATAAAATGTGATCTTAATGTGAATGGACAATAACGCTATCAACATGGAGTGTGGATAGCTTACATTTGGACTGCACCAGTTATCCATTACTGCCCACCGGCATTATGGTTGATTAAATCCCTGCAGCCACGTGAAGACAGCAGGTCTGTTATGTATGCTCCATCTGCAGCATGTATTTTGGAGAATGTGGTGTTCTGTTCAAACAGTTAGCTAATGTGCCTAGCTGGATTAAATGTTTTGCAAATCAGCATGCTATTTAAAAAATGGGTAAATAAACATCTTCATTCAATATTTTATCAACAAGTCCTCCACATATGACCTCATAGGTTGTATGTTCCTACTCTCTAATACAGTGGTTCCCAACTGGTCCAATTACGGGGTCCAGATTTCTCCTCAGTCATTAGTTCAAGGCCCACACAGTTTAATATATTCAACGTCATACTTGCGTTTGGATGTCAGCGAGCTAGTTTGCTGTCTCTTTTAAGTGGCTGTCTGTTATTCACTCACTCTGCAGAAGGAAGCAGCACTTCAAAATAAAAGGTATGTGCTGGAAATTCCCTATACTTACAAACAAAGTGTGTTTTTTACAAACTTGACACGTTTGTGAGTCACTTGCGGTCCATTCAGAATGGACCTGCGACCTACTTTTGGACAGTGACCCACCAGTTGGGAACCACTGCTCTGATATGACCTACTGGAGTGTTTCCTAAATTAGCGCCCTTACCAGTGGACAACAAAACTTCTTGCATATAAAGGTTAACACTCACAGATTGAGTTAACATGAAATGTTCACCATTGCCCAAAATGTAGTAAGGTTTATGCAGAACAATTTCTTGGTTATATTTTGAAAAAACATAATGCTTTGGGCTAAAGAATCATATTTGTTAATAGTGACACATCTCAGGTGACATTTGACACATTAGGCAGAAAGCCCTCTGGGCAAACTTCAGATCAGAACCCACGGTGGAGATAATGAAACAGTTTTTGGAGTCAGTAACAATGAGGCTCATTATCCATAATCAAACCAAAAGTTAGACAGTGTGATCAATTTAACTAACACCTGTTAAACACGCACAACAAGAACTAGCAGAACTGTGACAACATCTGACACTCTACCTGCTCAGCCCCGGAACTCATGGTAAAATGCTGAAAGTTCATTTTTTATCTTCCAAATCAGCTGAAGCTAATGAAATGGGGGAAAAAAGACATAAATGATATGGTAGTGGTTTGGATATCTCAAAAGCGACAAAGTACAGATTAAGATGGTCTGCACCATTGGGGAGTTTAACCCAAGATGGGAAACACAACTTCCGAAAAAGTGCCATTCCAACAACCACACCATTATTTTTAATAAGTTACAAGGCAAGCTACCTTGTATTGTTTTGTTAAGGAAAAGAAAGCATGTTTGCAAAGTTAAGTGTTTACATTAAGATGTTATTCAATAGTTTTTTTTAATCACAAAATGTATTCTAAACCACGCCATGTTATTACAATTAAAGATATGTTATTTTTTTATTAAATCAGTTTAGTTTAGTGTAGTTTGTTTATTTGAATGAAAAGAGGCCAATGTGCAATGACAAAATATGGTGGTGCCAGATTTAGCGAAAGGCTAATTTCCATCAATAGTCCTACACATAACAAGTAGACACAGTAAATAAAAAGAAAGAAGAATTCAATGTGCAATGCAGACTACAGTAAAAATGTTAATAAAAATATTCTTAAGTTTAACAAATGAACCCTGTGGTTCCTCCAGGCATCAGCCATTATCAGGATACTACAGACTGTGGATGGCAACTCAGGGGCGGACAGTAGCTCGGGTGCGTGCTTCATAGCGCTCTGTGTACTGTGTACTGTGTGTTCTGTGTCTTCCTGTACATCCAACATGAACTATACGGATTTAAGAATCAGAACTGAAAATACAGAGAAATACTTACATACTATACTTACATTACAAAACAAACTGTTATATGGACTTAGTGCTGGGTGGGAGCACATTTGGTAGAGTAGAAGCCAGATCTGTGAGAGTATTGGTTACTTCCAGATTGCACCAGATTGGCTATCCACACAAGAACCTGAGCTGACCTACTGAGGCTGGTGTGATACAATGTGTCTAATACCTTATAACACCCACTGATACCGTGTCCCTTAAACTTAACCCATTTTACAACTATGTCACCAGTGTGCCACAACCAGGAGAGCCAACATTGGAAACTTCTGCCACCACCTGTGTGCACTCACCTTGATTTCCAAAATAGGACACAATGTGCCTGAGGGGAAGGAGCCCAGCTTTAAAAGTTGTACACACACTTGATTTAAAAAAAAAAAACAAAGAAAAAGAAACTTTGTTGTTAACAGCAGAGTCTTCCCTCCACTGCTGCCTCTCTGTGATAGTTTTGTAATGAAAGAAAAGTATTTCATTTCTCACAGTGTCCATTTTGCTCTCCAGCTGCACTGAAGAGACAGATGTCTGTATTTTCTCTGTATCTCTTCGGAACAACTGTGTCCATTGACCCTTCATCTGCGTGCACACTGTGGCTTTGTGTGGATAAAACAATGAGGCCATGCTTTACATGCACTCTGTGCATACTGCGGCTTTGTGCGACTGCATCTGTACACTTTACACTGCAGTCTCTGAGGATGCTTTGGGTGGCTCAGTTACTCAGACACACAAGTATCTACACACACCTCCATTGTCATATAGTATATTTCCAGTGGTGACAGCACTGCTTAAGGGGAAATAATTGCCCTAGTATCTGTACAGCTTTTTTTGTAATGTGTGTTTGTGTGTTAGAGTGTGACCTCTCTACCATTAAACCCAAAGACGTCTTTGTCAACCGCAGAATGAGGATTTCCCAAACGACATCCTTGAAGCTGTTTGTTTTAGTGGCTCTTGCACCTCCACATCTCACACACACACACACACACACACACACACACACACACACACACACACACACACACACTGTCAGTTCTGCATGGTCTTCACTGCAGTTGATCTGACAATGTTTACATACTGTATGTATGCCAGTGTAATATAATTAGACTTGCAGGCTCCCCTGAGTGGGTGTGTAATGAACTTCTCCTGCAGGAGCTGCAGTGTGAGATTCAATAAAAACAACTACCTTGTTATCCTGTAAATATTGATATAAATAGTATAAAGAGTGTCAGTTCATTAATTATCACTGTCAGTGTTGTCATATATAGTACCTCACGTTATAATTTATGTTCTGTGAATTTGATAATCTATGGTGTGTCTTTGTGCTGAAGTGTTAAAAGTCTGGGGTCATTTATAGCAATTTTCTTCTGACAATTCAGCCCGTTTTGTTTTGCACATCCTGTTGTGTTGTCATTCCATCCATCATCCACATATCCATCTCATCCTCTCTTTAGTTTCTATTCTCTCAGCTCTCTCCATGGATCCACCACCACCATGACACATTGTTTCTCACAATTTATCAACAACTCAGTCTGCACCCTGCCTGACTGGACTGCACTGTACAGAACCTGGAGGTTCAAATAAAATATACACTCACAGAGAAAATCAGGAAAATAGTCTTGAGTCAACAATGTAATTATCAATTTAAAAAACTCTTCAGAAACAAAGATAGCCCATTTGTTCAGTACAGGGGCACTTTCAAGCCACCATACGGTGAAAAATGGATAGCAATGGGCTAGAAGTCAGAGTTAAATCAGCCATGAGCAGCTACTGCCGCTATTTTTGCGAAAAAGACAAGAAGCCCAAGGTGATTTTCACACCAGAAGCACCTGTATTGTAGCAGGGGAAGCAATTGGACATGGCAAAGCAGCTTTTTATACAGCACATTTTCAACACAGAGGCAATTTAAAGCGTTTTACAAAGGCAAAAAACATCAGTATGACATTCAAAAACATTAAGCAATAAAAACACAAAATCAGTGCTGATTAAAGAAATGAGATTTTAAAAATAAAGTGAAACAAAATAGATAAAACGAAACAAGATACAAATAGATTAAAATAATTATAGACCAGAAAAATAGGCATAGTGTTATTACAGTGCAGTTGCAAGTTGTGCCAATTTTAACAAAAGAAATCAAAGTGCAATAGAGAAACCAATCAAGCAAAGGCACAGGAGAACAGTTTTTCATTTTGATTTGAAAGTGGCAGGGTTGGGGAGCAGCTGACATCACCAGACAGCTGGCTCCATCTGCAGAATAGTGGCTAAAAACAGCTTTAACTTGTTTTGGTTCTGACTCATGGTACTTAAAGTTGACAACTTCCGAAATATATATGGGCTCTACTGGGTTTATATTCTTCGAGTACAATAAAAATGTATTACAGCCATGTATTGTTGAGTTATTTAGAAACTAGCAGCAACACTTTAAAGGGATAGTGCACCCAAAAATGAAAATTCAGCCATTATCTACTCGATGCCGATGGAGGCCCAGGTGAAGTTTTAGAGTCCTCACATCCCTTGTGGAGATTGGCGGGGGGAGCGGCTAGCACAACTTATGGCAGACGGCGCCCCAGACTAACCTCCAAGAACACAAAATTGAATCCGCAAAGTATCTCCATACTGCTCATCCGTAGTGATCCAAGTGTGCTGCAGCCCCGACATAAAAAGTTGTTTCGAAAAATGTCATATGAACTCTGTTTTTAGCCTCACTGTAGCCTGTAGCTCTGACTGCTTCTCTGTGCTCCGCGCTCACGTGTGCGTGCTTGCGCAAGACCAGCGCAAACACTGACAGAGTGAGTCCAAGGGACCATAGTCACTTGATGAGAGAGCAAAGTAAATCCTAAAGTCGTCTGCATAACTGTGGAGCAACATTATCGTCAGTATGAGATGTTCTCACTTCTGCTTGGATGCTTGATTCCCATTGACCTAAACTTTTCACATGCTCTGCCTCAGTCCCATTGATGTAGATAGTGGTGTCTGTCTTCTTTATCTTCTTCTTAAAATCAGAGGTCAGTTTCTTTTTTGCAAGATTGTTGACTTCACAACAAAGTTCTCTCCATGCCAGGAAATGCAGTTATGGGTGTGCAGCGTGACCAGGAGGGGGCTGCGCACACAGCCCTGGGGAGCTCCAATGTGAAACACTACAAATATCCAGTTGCAGAGTATAGTACTCAAGCCCAGAGTGCTAAGATTGCCAATCAGTTTCATGGGGGAGATGGTTCTGGATGCTGAGCTGAAATCAACAAACAACATTCTGATGTAGGTGTTGCTATTTTTAAGATAAGTGTGGGCTGAGTGGCATGCAGCTGGATCTGCTGGCTCTGTTTGCAAACTAGGGATGGGCACCAATTTTCAATTATCGATGACTGATTGTTAAGGCTTTTGATTGATCACAAATAATTTTGATCGCAGTGTTTCCCCTACAATGCCTGGCCTAGGTCCGGACCTATGCCAGGCAAAAAATCATAAACAGACGGAGGCTCTCATCGCTCTCCAAAGCCTCTGCAGTTTCCCTGGAGGCCTCTGAAAACACTACGCCGTTGAAAGACGGAGGTTTCGCTAAAAACTGAAGCCTGTAACCCCTGGCTGGCAACAGTTGTAAACACCCAGGGGTGAACTGCGCATGCGCACCATTCTTCCTTTTTGGCCTGGGGGGGTTGAAGCTCAAAACTGGGGCAGCTGTGCTCTCTTGCGGCAACAGTCTGCACTGCACTCTTTTGTTTTCTCTGTTTTGAAATACTTGCTTATCAATTAATTGATAATTGATCGTTAATTTTTTTGATGATCGAATAATGAATTTTGATTGTTTGCCCATCCCTATTGCAAACTGTTTTAGTTAGTTAGTTTAGTTAGTATTTTATGGTCAACAATATCAAAGGCTGCACTAAGATCAAGCAGCACCAAATAGTTATTAGTGCAGTCTCAGTGCACTGATGTAGTCCAAAGCAAAATTATAATATGTAAAAAAAAAAATTCATTTACACTTAGAAACGTTGTTGAGTTAAATAAAAAATAGCTTTCTCGATATTTTCCCAATAAAGGAAAGATAGGTCTGTAATGAATTACTATTGAAGCATGCTGATTTCTCTTATTTAGAAGGGACTCAGCAACAGCATGTTTCAGGGATTTTTGAAAAAAAAAAACAAAAAAAATGCATGATAGGATTGAACCTTGGACAATTCTCAGTAGATCCATTTCCAGTTCCATTTCCAAACATCTAAGCAACTGAAAACACTTGAAAGAGCCAGTTGGCAGGGTGTCAGGATGAATTACGATGTTCCAGTACATCCTCCAGAGCTTTAGTATACATAGCTTTGAATGTTGACAATCTAGCCAGATTGATGCTGTGGGGGTGCAGCAGTGGTCTGGTTCCATTGTTTGACGTGGAGGAACTTATGGGCATCTAATTTAACAAAAAAAAAAAAAAACACTCATTACAGTTATTAAGTGATAAGAACACAGGTGCTTACAGTGTTGGGGGATCTGGAGCTTCTCAACAACAGTAAATAAGACATGGGAATTGTTGATATTCATGTTGATGGTGTTGCTTGTCTGATTTATTTTAGAATTGAAAATATGGTGTCTCTCTGTAAAGACATCATAATGAATTTGAACATTAGCCTTAGCTCAGTTCCTTTATTCTCTTTTCTGACTTGTGACAGCTGTGATGTTGTGATGTGAGTCTGCTTGTCAGAGATGTTTTTATGTTTTTTTTAGTCTAATACAGTGCTGTAGCATCAATAACTTTAAGAGTTTGCAGTAGAAATAATCATAGAGCCAGTCAAAAGAGTGATGAGCTTGTTCACATAAACATAGCTTCCATAAAAAGACAACTACTTTGCTCATTTACGTACCATTTTTAAAGTTACCAATCTGGTTTGACTATCAGGAGAAACTGACACATCAAAGAAAACACAGAAATGGTAAGAAAAGCCTGTGCCCATGACAAAAATGCTTGTAATGTCTACCCCTTGCTAACAGGCAAATCCAGTGTGTGCCATTGATTGTGTCTTTACCTTTTTCACATGCAGCAACTGATCAAAGATTTCTAATTGACTACAGAATTCCCCGGCAGTTCTGTCTTTGGGATTATCAATATGAATGTGAAAATCCCCAGTTATAAAGAAATAGTCAAAATCTGTTTAGATAACAAAAAGCAGCTCAGTGGTTGTCGTCAACAAGAACCATGGAGTTCTGTAAATTGTTAACAGCAGGGTTCTTGGTGTAGCTTTCAACACAATGCAAATATATTCAAATGAGGCAAAATTGCCACATGATGATTGTTTGCATTGAAATGAATCTTAAATATAGCTGTAACACCATCACCTTTCCTGTCATGTCAAGAGACATTAATAAAATGTACGCTTTGGAGAAGCTGTCAGCCAGAGAGTCAACCAGTTTACTGTGGTTAAGTTAACATTAATGTTTTTCAGTCCTAAATATCATCATTCGTCACATGGAATCATACAAGGTACAACTCCATGAAACTGAGTGAAATACAATATATCTTGTAAAGCTCTGAATATTGCACCGTTCTCTTGTGTTGTCTCTATAGCTACAGAGGAAGAATTGTAGGTATTATACCACTGACTCTTGGTACGGTTAGGGAGGGGCCAACATCTGCATTAACATAATATGCCAATGAAAATCTTTTCAATTATGCATACAGTGCAAAAAGTAATTTCCTGTCCTATAATCTAACATTTGTACAAAACTCAAGTTTATGACCAAAGACCTGCAGAACTAATGAGATTCTCATCAGCCTACAGCTGTACATAGCAAATGTTGTCATGCTAACAAGCATAATGAATATGGTAAACCTGGTGTGCCTCTTAAACATCAGTCTTTTAGCACTGTCATTGTAAGCATGTTAGCATGCTGACATTGGCATTTAGCTCAAAGCACCAAAGTGGGCACTCTAACATTCTTGACCATCGTCACCACTGCTGGAGCCCCACAAGGTTGTGTCCTGGGTCCCTTCATGTTTAACCTCTACATCAATTACTGTATCAGCCCCCCACCTATCACCACATATCAAATACTGTGACGACACCTCCAAACCTGCACTCCTTAATGACAGTCATTGGTTTTAGGCTATCAGGACTTTATCTTCCACTTCACACAATGGGTCATGGACAATTACCTGCAGCTGAATGTAACAAAAGACAAAATAACTGTTAATTAAAACTTCCAGCATATATAACACAGCCCTCAGCTCCACCAACAGCCCAACCTGATTTAATAATGAAACTGTCGAGAGAGTGGAGTGCTTCAAATATCTCGGACTCACCCTCGACAATAACTGAGCTTTGAACAACACGCCGCTGACATCTTCAAACACTGCCAAAACAGACTCTCTGCCATCCGCAAGCTTAAATCACTTTCTGTTGCCCCCCACCTTCGGCTGCTGCTCTCCAAAAGCATAATTCAACTCATTTCCTCTATTCTTCTCTTTGTTTCTTCACCATGATATTGGCCTCCAGTAAAAACAAACTTATACGCACCCCCAATCTCCCAGACATCAACAGCAAAGCCTTTAGAAGCAGAGCACACACCATAGCACACAACCCCAGGCGCGCCCTCAACTCATTTTTGGCAGTGGTACCATCTGGTCACAGACACAGATCCCTGGCCTGGAAACGGGCACGGTATGGCACGAGTTTTGTCCCCTTTGCCACAGCATCAATAAACAAAACACACCAGTCAATGTGTGTAGGCATACATGTATGTGTGTGTATCTTTTATGTACACAAACATATAAACGCAACAGTTTTGGGCCACTCTGATTTTTTCTTTTTCTTTTAGAGAGGCCAGTAGTAGTACCAGTTTTATCTTGAAAAATATATATATTCATTAGGATTTCATATGACTATGGCGACAGAAATCCATTATTTGATCACAGGAATTGGATCAGGCTGCCACACACGCCGATCCAGAGTCTCTCAGACATGCTCACTGGGTGTGGGCAACATGTCTGGTGGTGACATGAAGGCCATGCAAGAACTGGGATGCTTTCAGCCTCCAGGAAATGTGTGCATTATGATGCTGCAACAGGAGGTCATGGTGGCAGATAAATGGCATGAAAATGGGTCTCAGGATCTTGTCGTGGTATCTCTGTGCACTTAAATTGCCATCAACAAAATACACCTGTGTTTGTTATCTGTAGCTTATGCCAGCTCATACCGTAGCCCCACTACCACCAAGGGGCACTTCACAACGTTGACATTAGCAAACTACTCGCCCACACGACGCCAAACACAGCATCTGACATTTGCCCGGGAGAGTGTCAATCAGGATTTATCTGTGAAGAAAAAACTTTTCTTCAGTGTTGATTGCCATCAAAGGTGAGCAGTTGCCCACACAAGTAAGTTTTAATGACAAACAGCTGTCAGGTCGAGATCCTGGTGAAGATGATGAGCATGCAAATGAGCTTCCCCAAGATGACTTCTGACAAACTTTCGCAATGGCTGGTATCAGACGATCTTGATGATGAAGATGCTGAACATGGAGGTACTCGGCTGGAGTGGTCACATGTGGTCTGAGGTTGTGAGGCTGGTTGGATGTACTGTCAAATTCATAGAATGTCAGGTGGATGGATCTTGGAAAAGAGGAAGTGCTCACTGACATGGATTCATCAGCAAAGTTGTGACCAAAACTTGAGAGAAATAATTATTTCATTTGCAAAGAAAAAGTCTCAAGTGAGCCTGGCCTCACTCCGAAGGTGTCGAAATCTGGTGCTTGGGCAATGACTTGCAGCATCTGAAACCAACGAAAAAGGCGTCCTTTAACATCAGCATGATTCGCGGCCAATTGCCATTATAGTTTAACTGCGTCTGGTGGCGTCAAGGGGAAACATGGCAGGGCAAGGACAAAAGTTAGAGTGAGGCAGGAGGGAGGGGTGGTGGATAGGTCCAACAGACCCAGACTTTCATCCGACACAGCAGTGTTTGCATCCCGTAAGATTCTAAAGCCTAACCCTGTTCTTTTTTTCCCCCAAATTCTAACCACGTGCTCTTGTTGCCTAAACCCAACCATGTGCGTTTGTTGTTGAAGGAAAAACAATGTCAATTTGCGGTGACATAGTGCGTTTCTTTTGAAAGAGACTGCATGTAAACGTTAAATTTCCTGTGAAAATGGAGGTGTATCTCGAAAGAAGAGAACTTGACATGGTGTCCTAGAACATGAACAACCAACACACCCAGGGTACCTTATATGTTGTATGTTGACGTGGAAAGTCCATGACCAAAATGTCAACATGTGACGAGGTCAGAGTGACAATGTGTTGCTCAAGTCGTTCATTTAAACTTGAAAAATAGCAGCAAAACCAAAAGTGCTGACAGTCTGACAGTCAACAGAGGCAGCAGATAACAAATCTATCTATCTATCTATCTATCTATCTATCTATCTATCTAGGCCCAGGCCTCAGTAAAACCTCACACAGCTGCTAACATGCCTATAGACACAGTTTTATTGGACATGTAATGCACTGTAATTGCTTTCATATTTTAATATTACAATTTCACATCAACATTTAGCGTTATTGTGAGGTAAAACTTACGGTATTGGTGATTTAGAAACAGCTTGAGCCCATTTTACATCTGCCTTGAAAATGACAGTGAAATCACTGCAGAATTCCCAGAGAACCAGCTCTGACTTTAATGCTTTGTCATATTATTCCCAAGCAGTAAATAAAGTGACTCACGGCAGATTTATAACCACCATGGTAATGCGCTTACAGTTTTATCTTCCTTTGATGTCAGCCATTAGTAATCATTCCACCACAGCTTTATGTGTTTGACAAAACAGCCAAGGCCAAGCATTTTCTAATTAGCTCTTATTATCTTGAAGTTTATTGCAGTCACTCTCCACACGACTTCACCGCAGTCCTCGTTCAAACAATACCTTCACATTAGCATTTTGCATTGTCTGCTTAACAAGGTTCAAATGCTTCGTATTCCTCTCTGACACTCATAAGGGAGCCGCAACAGGCTGGAACAGGCCTCCCCATGACCAAGACTTGCCTAATGATGAGTGAAAGGGCCTCCGTGTGTTCAGCCTCATAAATATCTGTCTTCCTGCGTGTGAGCGTCCGTGCATCTGTCCGTGTTTTTTAACGCACTGCAGGCAGAGCAGCGTCTGCCAGGCTGCGATTATGCCCATGGTAGCTGCTAGCGGTTGTGTAATCATCAGCGCCTTATTGTCGCCTCTCTTTAAAGAAACACTTTCATTGTTGCTAAAAGGAGCGATAAAACTAGGAAGAAAGATAAAAGCCGTACAGAGAGAGGGAGAGAGACAGAGATATAGTCCACCAGGGATGCTGCAGGGGACTCTTGTTCTCAATTATGCCTCAGTTTTGTGGAAAGAAATATGTTTAATTGTTTTTTTCCCTCACTTACTTTTGTCTTAGCATATCTTCCCTTCTTTCTTTTGTTTTTCTCCACCAAATGACTCACACGCTCTTCCTCTTTCACTCGTTTGCTTCTGACCCCTCCTTTCAGCAAGTCTCTCCTCGAATTTCCCCTTCCTTACATCACATGCAGAAAATCAAAACATGGGAAGAATGAAGGTAAAAGGCGGAGTGTTAGTGGAGTGGCTTACAAGCAACTCGTCTCCTGCAGTTTTTTTTTTTTTTTTTCCCCTCTCGTTCTTCTTCATTGGTGTAAAAGTACAAGGCTGACAGAATGTTCAAAGTGTTCAGGATCAAAGACGAGCACTCTGCTTTTCTGAGTGATGAGGGTGGGATTGGATCCAGAGGGTTAGCTAGTGTCAGCCCGCATCACGCCTCTCTTTTCTCGCTATCTCCCACTGTCTTTCTCTCTCCTTCCCCTTGTTGTTCCTCTCTTTTGCTGTCTTCCCCTCCGTGTTTACTGTATCTCACTTTATCTCTTGCCTCCTGCCTCTGTTTCTTTGTGACTTGCTCTCTCTATCTGTCGCTCACTCTTTCTACATCACTCCGCTCCCTGATATCTTTCTTCCTTAGCCTGTGCCGCGTCTCTCCTCATCTTACCTCCTCTCATCCATCCATCCATCTCCTCTGCCCCTCGCTGTTATTATCCATCCACTTATATCATTTATGCAGTTTTCCATCTTCCTCCTTCACTTCCCCCTTTCCACCTGTGCCTCTATCTCTCCCCCGTCTCTTTCGTTTCCCATGGAGGCCCATAAGGCTGATGGCTATTCTAATCGGCTGTAGCAGTTTCAAACGTGGCATGACTTAATTTTCAAATTGATGGTAAATGATAAATCAAAGGCACTGTAATATTAAAGTGCCGGAAGGAATCCGAGTCCTTGAGGATGCTTGCTTACACCAGAGGGCAATTTCTGGGTGGCTACAATGAAGCAGTCAAATATTCAATTAGGTTTCATGTTATTTCCCTGTTGCACCGACAAGCAAAAATACTCAGCCTGAATCACACTTTAAAGCACCTGAATGGGGTTCACTACGCAGGCTGGGGTCAGACACTTTTTTTTAGGCACAAAGCAGCAGACGGTGTGCACAGCATTTATTCACAATGTGAGTCAACCTTCTGATTTATAGCGCAGTTCATCGTTCTTTCTCCACTGTTTCTCATTACTGAACACAGCATGTTGCCAATAAACCAGAAAGGCATAAAAATGATTTCCAAAGTGGTGGTACTCTCTACTTCTGCTTTTTTTTTTCTGTTGACACACCAGTGTCATACTGTTGGCTTGTTGTATGATTTGGCTTGTTACAGTGTAGACACTTAATGAGGCATTTAATGAGGCATTTAGGCCATGTCCACAGTCATGCAGTTACATTTGGAAAAATATTTTTTTTTTCTCTGTTTTGGTGGTTTATACTGCCTTTGGATTTGACAGACTATGACCACTCTCGGGTCTGACGTCCCAGTTTCTAGTCTCTCACTGCCAACTACACCGCTTGTCTAAGAGTAGCTTTACACTGTCTCATTTTTTTTATTGAATACAACTGCAGTTATTCCCCTTTTTGCATAGAAAATCATGTAATTTGCACTGGAAAAACATCCCCAGTATCCCATACCCCAGATGTATGAGTGGAAGCCACATTTACACCACTGGAATTCAAATACAGAAATGTGCAGAGAGTTTGGAGTTGCAGTTCAGAAAGATGTGGATGTGGGACTCTCGGTGTCAATGCATGTTTTTAAATTTGTTAAATTTGTTGTTTGTATATTACTGAATTGTTTGTGGTAACAACATAATCGCTTATTGCCGCCTACATTATGTTCAGAGGCAGTGTGTCTGAGTTAATGAAACACTACATTTATGCAGTGTGAAGAAATCCCAGAGAGGTATTTGGGGTGGATGGCGGGCATACAAAGTTCAGGACTGTGGTTCCAGACCCTTGGGTTTGCGTCCCAGGGTTGCCACTCATCTCTGTTCAGTTTAGGCAACAGAAGTACTTTTGGTCAGGTTAGGGAAAGACCATGTAACAAAACGATGCTGTGGTCACTATGAGTGGATATTTTGTTGCAATATTGCCTATTTTGACTTACTTGACTTTAGCCTTTAGACTATTGACGAATGTCCTCCATTTCACTCGGTTGTTGGCACTTCACTCTAGATCTCCCCAGCTCAACGCACTCCTAGACACCTCCGTCTGGACACCTCTTCTCCAGCCCCTCTTGGGCTGACCTCTTTTCCTAGATCCTTGTGGGTTCCATTTCAGGGCTTGTTGTGTGATGTTTGTGGCAGGTTTTCTGAGGGTGTGTGTCCAATCTAACGCCTCTTTTTCTTTAGAATGTGTGAATCAGTGGGGTCCTGGATTGTTCTTTTACACTGGCCTGCACTGCTGACTTTGTATCTCCATCATATGTTGCCTATTTTGGCTGAAAACAAATGAAATGCACCGTCAGTCAACAAAGGCTACAATATTATAACCCTTTCTATGAGCACAGGCGGAGCCTTTGACTGGACTCTATGGGTAATACCTATAATCACAAGCATGCATTTGCCCACCAAAATTTGCATAAAAGTAGCTGGCAGATCAGGGAATATCTACCTCAATGTCGTTGAAGTTATGTCATGTTGAAGTGACAAGATCCCCAAGTAGAGGGGTTCGCCTGTTCTGAAGGAGCTAGGGTTACAATAGTGTAACCTTACATCTCACACAAGCACCACCCTTTACTGGACTTTATGGGTACAATGGGTGGAGCCAGATGAATGAACACCCTGTTGTGACATAACATCAATCCAGCTTCACAGATCCTGACCAGCTAAGGCTCAGTCACTGTAGCCTGCCCACTTCTTAAAAACCTAGGGTACCTCAGTGGAGAGGTAGGGTGCCCCAGCCAACCCAGGTAGTAAGCGAGTGAACCAAGTAGAGCCATGGCTTAACCTTGCAGTAGAGCTTAGATTCTCTGCCCGAGCCCGAGCCCAGCCCGACCTGGCCTGCGGGCCAAGCCGGGTCGGGCCGGGACCCCCCACCCCTCTGACGGGCCCAGGTCGGGCCTGGTCAGATATGAGAGAGAGAAATGGCTACAGGTTGGGGGTTGCAATTCATACATACAGAAAGAGAGAGAGAGGGGGTGGGGTGGTAGAGATAAGTGGGAGGGACAGCGGCTTTCCGTGCCTCCAAAAAATATGCCCTATTCATTCAGTGTTCACGCTCAATACATGGACATGCAGTGACAAATTGTCATTAACTTATTACGTTATAAAAAACAATGAAAATATGGACTTACCCATGTTTAAAATGACCTGTTGAAGTGAAAAAACGAGTACTGACGGGAACAGACGAGCGGAGTCGATGTTTAACTGGTGCGGAGAGTGCAGGAGAAATGCGCTGCCTGTGTGGACAGTCAAGCGCCTGCGAGTACACTCGCAGGACTTCTGCAGCACTAACGCGCTCGGTGTGTCCTTAGCGTTAATTATAACAGCCAACTTATTGAAAAATGTCGGGTTTAAATTGGGCTCGGGCCGTTAATTACAGTTAATTGGACGGGCCGGGCCGGTCCCCGACATAACGTGCACGGGCTCGGGCCGGGTCGGGCTGAATTTTTTGGGCCCAATCTAAGCTCTACCTTGCAGGGGTGAAATACAAGCATCCTGCAGATCATATTTTGCCTTAAGGGTGCAACACAACGGATACACACCCTAACCCTTCTCACCAGTCCTATGAACCTGAAAAGGAGCCCAGCAAGTCTCAGAGATAGAACCAAATGAATGGGCAGGATCACTGGGCAAATTGCCATCATTGTAGAAAAAGCATAGTGGAGAGCATCATGTGCTGCCTTATATACTGTGGGGTCGGCATGTACTGATTGGCTGGCTATGTGTATGCAAATTTCAGTGTGCAAATTTGCACTTGTGATCAGGGAGAGTATCACCCATAGAGCCCAGTGAAGGGCAGAGCCTGTGTGAGATAAAACAATTTGCGGATACATTCAATATCAGCATTCTAATAGAAAACATAAATCACTCTGCATTCAGTCACCCTCAAACCTGTAGGCTCTTTCAAATCTGTTGTTTATATAGGGCTGGTTGGAGTCATAATTCACATGGCCTGGCTCACAGGAGCTAGACTGTGGATATAAGCCTGCCATTGGCCGTCTATTTCAGGCAGTAACACGCTTCCTGCGTGCTACTGTTTTAAAATCCTCCTAGCTACATGAAACTAGACTCACATAGCCAGATATATTTCAACACTCGTTTTACTGCTGTGCTTGAAAAGCAATGACCTCCGAGCTAGCAACCTTCACACTAAAACGTCTAACAATGTTTTACGCTGCGGTTTCATGTTTCATTTAGCCAATTTAATGACAGGCCTCGCCTCCCCACGTGCAAATGTTCCACCAACACAAGTTCCCTCCTGACACTATTTTGCCAAAGCACCATCACTGCATCCCAGGTTTTTTGTTTTTTTTTTCCTTTCGGTGCAGAATTATGTTGAGTTCAGCCGGACCTTTTACCAGCGCTGGCACAGCACGGCATAGGTCTGGCTGCGTGAGACTACAATTCACATGACCACAAGACACAAACATTTGAAGTCATGAGTAATGCTGTTATGTGAAGACAGTTATCAGTCTGCATGTAAATAGCAAAGTAATTCAAACTTCCAAAATACAGTCTCACAGACATTGGCAATGGTAAATGCATAGTCCATTCGTCATTGCTGCAGTCACCGAAATCTTTCTGAAGCTTTATTTTGTAATTTAATTTAATTTTTAATTTTATATATTTTATTAATCTCTGAGGGGAAATTCAATTTTTCACTCTGTTTGTCAATTACACACAGGTCCGAACACACACATGCACAAACTGAACCTATACATGCACTAAGTGGAGGGTTGTCAGAGTGGGCTGCCCATGACAGGTGCTCTGAGCAGTTGGGGGGTCCGATGCCTTGCTCAGGGGCACCTCGGCAGTGCCCAGGAGGTGAACTGGCACCTCTCCAGCTACCAGTCCACGCTCCATATTTTGGTCCGGACGGGGACTTGAACAGGCGACCCTCCAGTTCCCAACCCAAGTCCCTATGGACTGAGCCACTGCCGGCCCCATTATAACATATAGTAATGATTTTATCTCTGGCCTCAATGCAGCAGGCCAAGAATTAACGCAGACATGGTTAAGAGGTAGCAATCACTTCACATTTTACTTTTTATCCTGTCATCTGGCAGCAAAATCATCCACATTTTCTGAGACATGAGCAGCATTATTAAATGTACCTGCATGAGTGTGAACATAGTTTTAATGACAGCGAATGAGGACGGGAATTTTGTGTGTATTCCGAGTCTTTGATGGTTTGACATTGAAATGCAAAAGCCCTCTTTTCAAGTAATTAAAAAAGAAGCTAAAAGATTTATTTGAACCCGAGTGGAATTACATCCTGAAGATCACGTATCTGTTGTGAGTAATGCTCTACAATCAGGCCGTAATTCTAAGAAAGAAATTGACGTAATTTTGTGCAAACGCTTTCCTTAAATCTGCCAACGAGATGACACAGAGGATGACACAGTAGTTGGCGTCAGCGTCTTTGAGGTCTTTTGAAATGATGCAGTCTCACTGATATGAGACCTGTAATAGCGTTGTCAAATACATGCAATTATGGGTGCAGATGAAAGGCTCCACACACACACACACACACACACACACACACACACATACACAAACTTACACGTTGTTCTCCTTATCCACTGTGAAAAACGGGTTGCCAGTCTGTATCTGACTCTGACATTATGAGAACACCAGGTGCTCTGAGCAATAGTTCCTCCTCCCTAGTGTGTCCCCTTGAAGTGTGTTGGTTTATGACAGCGTGTGTGTGTGTGTGTGTGTGTGTGTAAATTTGTGTATGTGTGTGTTTGCATTGGAGGAGGGGCAACAGGGTAATAGGGCTGTTCCCAGGACAGTAGCAGCTCACTGTGCTGTGGCATTGCTGCTTCTCATAAGGTGTTGATACAATACAGGTCAGGTTATTCCAGCAGAGAGAGGGCTGTGTCTTAGTTTGTATGTGTTGCACCTATGCTGAAAGCCTGTATATGTGTATACATAAATGCATGTGTACTATCTGTACATTAACATATTGCAGCCCTTTGTGTAGAGGAATATATGTGGCACCTTTGTGTGGTGAATTCCCCAGTGCTGTCTTCCTCTTTCTGTCTCACTGTCTCTGTGCATCGCGGCCCAGCGGACCACTTTGAAATGCAGAGAGCGTCGGTGAGGACTGTGGCTAAGCCAGGGCTTGATGCTGTCTTTCAGATAGGGTGAACTTTTAAAGAGCTGGGGAAATAGCTGAGCACTGACGGCTGGGATGGGAATGGGACGTGGCAAGCACTTGGGATCAGACCATGGCAGAGCCGGATCTAGGGGGCGAGCCATAAATAAATGAGGCCGGGCCACTGAACTGGCTGAGGTCCCGCTTTTTTGGCTGCAGGGAGGATGAGAGGTGAGAGTGTGGCTGTGGAGTGGCCGCGAAGCTAAACAGCTCTTAAGCTGACGGAAAGCAGAATGAAAGGACAGTTTAGGATTTGTGGAGGTGGAGATAAGGTAAACTCCTTCAGTGTATGGATGGTTAAGTTTGTCGGTCCAAGCAGCTGCTTGGCTATTTAATATTTATGGGTGAATGGAAGAATTGATTGTTGCTTCAGTATTCAAATCACTGTGATCTGATGTGTCCACTGCTAATGATGTGTCTCGCTCTGGGAGAACATAGATTTGGTTTGTAAACAAGGCAGCATGCCTGCCTTCCTCTCAACTTCCTCTCTCTCTCTCGATGTGATTAGCAGTGTAATGGGGACATAATAGCATGGCAGACAGAAATGGTGCTTGAACGTACCCATCTACACCCCGCACCCCCCCTCCACTCTGCCCTTTCTCAGCCCTCCCACCCTGCCATTGCTCTGACTCTAATTCCGTCTGTCTCTTCTTCTGCTCAGGGAAATACAATCAGAGCATAAGCCATTGACAAATTCCCATTATATGCAATTTCATGGGCGATAAACCCATTTGAAATCAGAATGATCCCCCAAATGTATGCATGCAGCTCCCCCAATGAGCTAATTATGATTTGATTTTTTTTTTTATTTACTCTCACGGAAGCTAGCAGACAGATTTTTTTTTTTCTTGAAATGGAACTGGGCAGAGAAATGAGAGAAAAACGCCGGTGAATTAGAGAGCAACAATGGGATAGAAAAAAAAAGTGGTTTTGTGACATAAAGGGTTTTGTCTGAGGCAGAAGTTTTTGACATCCATCTTATTCCGCAGCACAAATTTCAGCAAACATCCAGTGTTTCTAACACTTCTCTTAACTGTAATTTAGCTTTCAAACCCAAGCCTTTTTTCAGTCATGCTTGGGACAACAAAGGCGTGTAAATAAATGAATTTCTGTTCCAAATGCAATTTTCTCTTGCATTTTTGTTGACAAGAAATCACTCAGTAGACGGCATTTAACTGTTGCTTTCATTCAGTGTCTCCAAAACGTGAACAGTGTAAGCTATGAATTTAAGTAGCTCCATATCCTCTCTAAAGTAACAGAGCCTTCCACAGCTCTACATTTTACCCTATGAGTCATGAGCAGCGTTTTTGTGAAATGTTGATGCTCATCGTGGACTCCTGTTCTTATGTTTCATTGATGTAACAAGTCCCATGTGACCAGAGCTTCCGAGCCTTTATACTGCTGCGATCAGTAGATTAAAGCAGCAAAGCCCTTACACACGTACATGGGTGTGCACATACTTGGATCCACACACCCACACTCTGCAGTCTGCAGAAGAAATAATCACTCAGGCATCACGGTAAGCATGTTTTTCTTTTTCCTTGTATTTGTTTTTTTTCTTCCGCTGTTTTCCTCTGTAATTTGACAAGCACATCTATTTCCCAACCATCTATCACCACCAGCTGTAAATGCACAGCTTATGTAGTTACACATTTGTTGCTGCAGCAACAAGTGTGGTATCCTGTTCAAAGTAGCATAAAATGCCAGTGACAGGTTTTGTGATATTCAAGATTGGAAAAGTGTCAAGTGTATAAATGTCAAGATGCGAAAGATGATTTAAAGGCATTGTCCCACTGTGGATTGTCTCTTTTCCTCTCTAAACAAACACCATCACACCCAAAAAGTCACACACTCCCATTCTCTAACCTAGGATTTTATGGGATGATGTCTTTTTCGTAATTCACCCCTTAATGCGCAACATACATCACTTTACCTTTGGTATAAACACCATAAATCTTCTAATAGTTGCAGCTCACACACCTAAGTGTCTTTCCCTCCAACTTCACCACCCCTATGTGTAACACTTTGAAACTGTTGTGAACTGAATACATGGCATAGTGCATGCATATTATTTTGACGTACATTTCCATTAGATATATGAATCATAAATCACATCAACCAAGCCACTCAGGACCAGTTTTATCTTTGATATGCTGCACTGACACTAAATAAATTTGTTGCAGTGGGACTTTGAATCAGGCCTGCGAGCCATAAGATTCAAAACAATTCCATAATTCATACAATTGCTGAGGTGGAGGCCCCATGCATGAAACACATATTGGCCCATAGATTATTTACTACTTTATTTGCACCTGTTGCTGTGTTTGCCATGCAACACTGCACTTAAGTTAATGAAATTTCTGCATAAGATTAGCGGGCAGCTTTGAATAGCCCCGAGCCTCTTCAGCAATAGCTTTGAGCAACACAGTCATTATGTTCCTCATTCCTCATCCATTCTTCGACTGTAAACTCAGGCCCTTCTTCTCTGAAATACTGTAATTGTGGCATCATCAATCGTTACTGCAATAAACTAATTACATACATCCAGATACGATTATGCGTCTACGCATCATGACAGTAAGGGCCGCTTTTGACATAATGGACCATCTCCCCAAAGAACAGTCTGATGATATTGGCTTTCTGATCTATAACTTAGCTCGATTACAGCATCATCCCAATAAAACGCCTAATGTCCCCCCTGGCAGTTCCAAGCCCTGTCTGATTTGACGCAACAGTTGGGATTCAGGAGACGGAAAGTAGCACTCCCGGTGGATCAGCGCTCGCTTATATTGAGAAGGTGGAGATGGTGATTTTATGTGAGTCATTTTCAGAGAGACCTTTACCAAATTGACACTGACATTTCTGGTAAGACCAGCTACAGTGAGAAATGAATCTTTAACCACTGAGTGTGCTGGACAGCACCATATGCCACCGTTTTTAACTCAATTTTTCACATTCCTCCATTTCAGCTTCACTTCAAATTATATATGGATTGAGCTGATGCAAACAAGACTAATGGGCTCTTTGAATCTCCGTTTCACGGATTATATACAATATTATAGGAAGCCTAGATGGTTTTCATGGACAGCTATAATTGATTTCAGAACCACATAATATTTTATTCACATAGTATAATGTAGAAGCTTGTTTGGCAAATGTATTCCATTCTTTATATCTGATCTTTGTTATAGAAACAGTATGTTGAAGGACATCCATAAATCCCATCTACATAAATGTTACTCCTGTCTGATATCTATTTTTGAAATGTACTTTAACACTGAGACTGTCTGTCTTTAGGACAAAGCCACCTTGACAGGTAATTCTGTTGTCTTGCATTCTTGGTATTAATTGACGTAGCATTAAATGCTATAAATGTAACCCTGTAATGAGCATCGCAGCCTTCACTGAATGTTGGCCATCATCGTCTTTTATGCGGAATACTTTATGTCTTTCATGAAGCACTCTGTGACATCTCTGCTCTCGAAAGGTGCTGCATAATATAATTATGCGTATATAATCAGATCTTATGTAAGTGGTTCAATCCCGGTACACGGAAATGTACTCGAACATGCTGTTCTACCTTTTATGCCTCCTGTTTGTTTTTTTTTCTGTCCTCGCACTTTATCTTCAGTTCACAACATTGTGTGAACTTAATCACATCCGTCAGTGCAAACCTCGAAAGGGGAAAAAAGGAAAAACTCGTATTCTCAAGAAAATAAAAGAAGGTATGACATACACAATATTTGAAGAACATGGCCATCTGAATTCGATCCTAGAACAGTTCCTTCCTCTTGTATAACAGCCTTTTATCACTGAGTAATCTTGACCTGGAGCTGCACGTAATAGGGTGTCACAAAGGATTCACAGCTAGATCACTTCTGCTGCTGGAAATTAAACGAAAGGCTACATTACTGGGGGAGCAAGGCAGGGATGTGTACCTGGTCATGCATGTGTAAAAACAGACTATAGGTTAGGAAATAGCAGTGATGATAGCCTAAACTTTAGGAGTCCTAAAGATTTTCAGTAAAGCTGTGCAGTTGGAAGGTGATATAGAAACCAATGATTTGTTGCTGGTCAACTGTAAAAATCAACAGCTCTCAGTATAGCAACAGAAAAGGACACATTTGTAAAGAAGCACATCCTCATAGACAAAAAGAGACCTGCTAACCACATGGACAAACGACACATGGCCTGCCATGAGACCAGAAATTGTCCCTTCAGTATATTACACCCCAGTGACCTTTGATTGGGCCTCATGTGTGGCCAGAACTGTCACTGTCAGGGCTCTGTCACTCCTGAGTCATCAGACCTCCACAGAAGCCAGATTCAGGTGTTAATTTGAACTTCAGAGAGACAGAGGCTGACTGCCTGTATGTCTGGCTGTTGCTGCTATTAGCCTTCTTATTGAAGTAGTTAAGGTAATATAGAGTCACAGTGTTTCACCATATGAATAACTCATTTTGTATTAACCCTGTTGGTGGGGCTTTTTGTGGTTGGCCTTGCGTGGTACTGGCCTGTGGCTGCAAGTCACTACTCATGAGGAGGAGGAAATCAACTTACCGGTCTGTAAACTCTCCTTCCGCCGACTTCTAACTAGCTACAGTAGCTGCTAGCTGGCTAGGTCAAGGTTTTCAAAAGTAAACATCAGTAAACATCAAGGACAAGAGAATAATGGGCACTAGGTGAACTAGCATCCTGCTAGCCATTGTAAAGAAAATGGAAAATAAACTGGACAACCTCGATGCTACATCAGTTCCAACAGCATTTCAAAAAACTGTAATATCCTTTGATTCACTAAAACTTGGCTAAATTGTCAACACGTTCTCACACTAACCTCGTCGCGTATCAACGTTTGGTCATGGACTTTCCACAACCAGACACAACGAAGGTACCCCAGGTGTGTTGGTTGTTGATGTTCTGGGACACTGTGTCAAGTTCAGTATGAACTGTCCTCTTTCAAAATACACTCCTCTTTTCACAGGAAATGTAATGTTTTCATACAGTTTCTTTCAAAATAAACCAACTACATTGGTACAACACTGAGAATTGACGATTATTTTTTTTTCCTCCAACAACAAACACATGTGGTTGGGTTTAGGAAAAAAGAACAGGCTTGGGACACGAACACCGCTCTCCCAGGTAAAGGTCAGTGTGTGTGTTGTTCACCACCTTTTCCACCCGCCCCACTCAGACTTTTGCCGCCATAACTTTCATTCTTGTTCTGCCACGTTTCCCTCTGATGCCGCCAAGCACCATTGAACTTTAACGGCGACCAGCCGCATATCACTCAGACGTTAAAGGATGGCTTTTATCATCGATGTCTGCAAGTCACTGCCCAAGTGCCTGATTTCATCATCTTCAGAGTGAGACCAGGTTGAAATCATGGATAGCACCATTCAACCAGTTGACTCTTTTTCTATATTCCAGTCTCACAGAGCAGTGGACTCTGGCAACAGAGGCAGAGGAGGCGTGTGCTTCACTGTGAATGAGGATTGGTATGTTGATGGGAATGTGAGGTGCTGTCCTGGTCCTGCTGTGGCTATTCACTGTTCAGATGTGGCTGCATTGCGGCCATATAGTCAGGTCAGTATGTGTGGACACTTAAATCATTCCACAACCAGAAACTATGGATTCCCAGAACCATCTGGAAACATGGCCGATCATAAAGCAGCAGCCAGCAATGTAGGAAGAGACAAAAAGGATTAAACTGCCGTGCACAAGTTACAGGAGCTGACGGGATCACATGTCACCAGAGTTGTACCTTTTATAATTCCATGTGACAAATAAATGATTGATTGATTGATGTGCTAGATGGCACTGACAGCACCCAGGGCAATGTTCTGAATCTTCTGTTTCAGAACTGAGAACATGACACTAGAAAAAAGCTCATCTGGGTATAAAGATGACTTGATGACATCACAGGTTTGAGACTTACATTTCTGGTTTATGGCTTTAAGAGAGAGAAGCTCATGTTCATAAATAATAATTGATTGGATTTTCCCCGGTCATGGAAGTAACATATTGGACTTCTTCATTAAGACTGTGTTCCCCTTTAACAGTGCCACTGACAAATATTATGTCAGTATCTTACTTAACTTCAGTTAATTTGAATCGAGACCAATTTACTGTAGTTCACATTTAATGATAATAACTATTATTAAAATAATTATAGCCTATTTAGTGGTAAATGCTATGTAATTTTTCCACTTAGGATGATGATAAGTGTCTGATAAGTCACGTCTGACAATTAAAACTGAAGACATCATCTAAATGGATCCTGTTGGTAGCTCCCAGGGTCCCCTGTGGCTTCTAAGCTAACATCAGCTAACATTTTAATTCCCCACACTGGCGTGACGCGCAGCTGCTGCATGTCCAAAGATCCCAGTTAAAGTAATTAATGCAACATTCATATAATCCCACTAACGTTTGACATGTCAGAATGATACGGGGTGGCATGTCACTCCCTGAAAAGCATCTTTGGCAGAGTATGCAGACATGTTTACCAGATAAGAGCCAACTGACAAATGAAATGTTGATACAGCTTATCATAATTACAAATAAGAAGCCCGCCAACAGCATTGATCCTTCCTTTGATTTTATGGGAGACAGGGATGGTTGCAGGATGACTGTGGTGATGCAATGTTTTATGTTTTAAGAAGGTCATAATGTGCTCAAACCCTGATATTAATTGCATGATTGCTATTATTTTGTGAATGGTAGAGGCCTAGATAATTATCTCATTACTTTATTAATTGTTACAGTACATGTTCATTTTTGTGAGCTTTGTAACACATCTCCTCTCTGACAAAATCTCACCACTGAACTGCATCTTTTGGGCGACTCCAGTCAGAGACTGCGGCCACAAGGCAATCAGAGTGCCTGATTACTCAATCAGCTTCCGCTTTATTAAACCAGACTTAAACACATAAAAATTCATACTAGCAGCAAGCCCAGAAAAATGAAATTACGTCATGTATTTACATAAATCTAACCCCTGTATGTATTTTGAGTTAAAGTGCATGAATCAGCGACAGGGCAGCATTGCAGATTTGTTACATCCTTCAGAATTTAATCCCTATTAGAATCACAACCACAATGTCCTCACTTTGGAGGGTCCTCCTCGACTTTCATTCTGAAGTCAAAACACCTGGTCTTCATTTGAAACGTGAACAAACAAACACAGCAATGCAGCCTTTTAAATTCCAGTAGTCTCCATCTGTTCCATCAAGGGGGTCAGTACAGGGTAATGATGGTGGGACAAAGATGATCAAGCACAGAGACTGACAAGCAAGAAATCTTGTCTGTTCAGTCTCACTGACAACAGCTGCATGTGTGCAGTCAGCTGTAATCAAACACTTGTGATTAAAGTCTATTGTATTCACAGTGTGCATGCAGTCGAGGAACATAATTACACATGCCAAAAAGCTTGCAATGACCAAGCCAGAAAACTGAAGCTAATGCAGAATGCCAAAACCTGCACTTGAGGATGGCCACTTGAGGATGGCTCCAGAAGCCAGTGACTCTCCAAAGACCCCAGTGTTGAAATTCCTATCTTGTTCAGAGATAAACTTGTATACAGCCTCGTAAAAAAAAAAAAAAAAAAAAAAAAAAGCTTTGGCCTCCATGACTACTTTCAACATTCATGACAACTGTATGGAGGTGATTTTTTTCTTTTACTCACCCATTTATTTTTTATTAAGACTTTAAGTTACACATATTTAAGGGCGGGGCCGCTTGAATGACCGATATTGTCCTCTCAGTCAAATTCACCCCTCACTCCTCCACAGCTCCAACTTCTTGTCCAAATACGGTCACTTAAGGCACCAAAAAAATGGTAATGGCGAATTGCCAAACTTTAAGGCTACAAAACAGGACTTTACAAACCAATTGGTGATGTCACTATAGCTACATCCATTATTTTATAAAGACTGCGGCTATAATAAAATATACAAAGTAACAAACCGGTCTCACTCTGAAGTCTTTGAAATCCAGCGCCTGGGCAGTGACTTGCAGCTTTGGACACCGACAAAAAAAGCTCTCCTTTAACGTTGATATGCAGCCTGTTGCTGTTATAATTTAACGGCACCTGGGGGCGTCAGAGGAAACGTGGCGGGACAAAAGCAAAAATAAGGCAGCAAGATTCTGAGTGGGGCAGGCTGGAGGGTTGGTGGATTGGTCCAACAAACACCGCCCTTCACGCGGAGAGGTGTTTGCGTCCTGTGAGATTCTAAAGCCAAAGTCTGTTCTTTTTTGCTAAGCCTAACCATGTGCTTTTGTTGCCTAAACCCAACCACATGTGCTAGTTGATAAAGGGAAAAAAAGTCAATTCCCAGTGTTATACCAATGTAGTGCATTTATTTTGAAAGAGACTGAATGTTAACAGTGACTTTGTTGTGAAAACAGAAGTATATTTTGAAAGAAGACAATGCATGTATTGGCAGAACTTGACAAGTTATTGCAGAACGTCAACAACCAACACACCTGTGATACCTTGCATGTCGAATCTGGACGTGGATGGTCCCTGACCAAACGCGAGTATGTGACAAGGTCAGAGTGAGAATGTGTTGATGAAAGTAAAGGTTTGGTCACTGTAGAATAAGGACATAGACGGTAGATAGAACATGTAGAGGAGGAACTGAAACTTTGCTGGGGTCATACTTGGCTGGATGTATCATAAACAACCATGAGTTGAAACAGACCAACAGTGATTAAAAAAAATTGACCGTGCCAACATGCATAAACAGAGCACTACCCACTTGAATCAGCATTTGAAATGTAGATTTATTGATTCTAAACTTCAAGTCACATCATTTACATAATTTAGTAGTTCAAGAACTAAAATTATCCAAAAAGAACTTTCCTTTTTCAAAGTTAGCACAACTGTTATAAAATATCAGCCATACTTCAGGAATGTTCAGCTTTATGTGGACTTAAAAAACTGTTTGAGGAGCAGCGCAGTTACTTTCAGTGATTTTATTTTTGGACCAGCAAGTGCCTTTGTTCTCTTTTGTTCCCTTTTCTCTTTTCTCTCAAGAATAGTTATGATGACTGTAACAAAGAGAATTAAATATGAGTGGCATGTTGGCCAACTATGAAGAGAACAAAGTGGGACAAAGAAATGCCATACAAACCATTAATTAAATTACCAGGAAGCATGTGTGATTCATACTGTATTTAGTTGGAACAATTTTTTTCTTTTTCGCCAATTTAATAATTGAGCTCCTTTTGTTATTTAAACCATGTTTACTGTAGAGGGGATAAAACCCTGGAAAAGAATTAATAAAAAAAATCTTCAGTGCATTATTTTGAGCATCCTTCACTGTGCTCGCTCTGGGTGTTCCTCAAAGTGTTCACTCTGTTTGAAAAGAAGTGGATTTGTTAACTTTTGAGGGGATTAAGTCGCTTTTGCTCTAAGTAGATTGGCAATCTGGTGGGGAAGTCAAGTTTGAGGAGAAAATAGCTTGGCTTTCTAAAGTTAAGACTGTTCGAACAAATTTATAGACAGACATACTGTATATTCTCATTTACTTCTTCCCAAACACCACGGATTATCTACCATATCCATATATATGTCATTCACTGTCTCGTCTTCTCTTGACTTCTCTCTTCTTCTTTTCTTATCATTACCGGGGGTTCCTAAACTCTTTTCTCTCTGGGAAGCCAAACCATTAATCAGTACTTTTTTCTTGAGCTACTGCTTGGGTTATTTGAGCCCCGAACACAATTACTTTTGCATAGCCCCATTTTAAATATCACCACAGGCAAGAAATAATGATACTGGAGTTAGTAGATCATTTAGGTCTGTGGAGAACATGGATTTTAGCTGTTTTTGCTCACATGGATATTCTTGTTTTTCTCCCATAGCATGGATATTAAAGCTCTAAGGCAAGTATATAATGGCAGAAAGGGAATATAATATTCATTGCTATGTTTTCATTCAACTCATTTATGCTTTCTTTATGTAAGAAAATAGATACATCCATGTCAAATGTTATAAGTGTCACCACACACATACTTCCATGCATCCTTTATGATGGCATAGATACAGCCAATAGAGTCAGTGTCAGTCACATGGCAGAAGAGACAGAAGAATGAAGTAAAGAGCATATTAGAATATGAGTGTACAGATGCTGATTGAGACTCAACAGAAGTCTTTGGCACTTGGCCATCAGAGGGAGATATTATGTGATCGAGGGACATCTGAGCGGCAGCAGGATAAATCCCCCCATGGAGTCCAGACATAAGCCCTTTTTAGATAGGAATTGTGCAAATTTGCAGGAAAGCCCAATCAGTCTTTTTTCAGCATTGGCAGTATAAAAACAAAATCAGGGAGTGCAGCAAAATGCCGCCTGCCTACTTTTGTTTATACAGAATGCGCCTTTTTTGGGGCAATGGGGGCGTGAGCAAGTAACAAAACGTGTAGCTCAGCGTGTGACGTAAACAGTGACCTAGGAGGGAAGCAGCGGCTGGTCAGTCCTTCAGCGATTCTCTTGTAAGCCGGTCCGTCCTTCATCGTTCCTGTCATTTGATGGTTAATGGCCTCTTAATTTGCGAGGACAAGGGGGGCGCGCAATTCCTTGTCTCCCCAGTTGCAAGTCTTTACCGTGTCTTTCAGGTTTGCGTTTCCCTCTTGCTGCTTGCTGCTAATTCCTGCTATCAGCTGTTTCCTGTTAGTCCACTGCCAATAGGTCGCACGTGCGGCGTCATCATCAGCTCCTCCCACAAGTCATCAACAGCCTCTGCCACTGCGGAAGGGCTCCTTGTTCTTTTTAAACTAAAAAGGTTCCACCAGTATGTCTACCCCTACGTGGCGGAAAATTGGGCACCTCGGATCAACTCGCCAATCCGGCTCCATGTTTCTAAATGCTCGCAGCTTGCCAGCAAAACGGCCCAACATTCGCCGAAAATCTGGCAGTGTAAAAGGGGCTACTGACAGGTGTGGTGGTGGCTGCTGACTCTGAGGCTGCTTACTGCTGAGGCATATGAGGCTGATGAATCTGTAAAGACACTCTCATCATAGATTTAACTGTTTATTGCAACAAATGGAAATACAGTTATACTTGCCACTGATGGCTCCACTCTTAAGATGCTCCCTGGATCAGACAAGCAGCATGCTAAACCAAAGCAAGACATAAAATACCCTTTTAACCTTTAAGCCATGTTAGGAGTCTGAATTAGAAAGGTGGAGGCTAGGGTGGAGGAGGCAAAGCTTTGCCAGCAGCAGCGGCAGCGGTGTGTGGCAGCATTAGTGTAGCAGGTATCAGTGAGCAGGAGGCCATATGTAAATGGACCGCCTTGTTGTGAGAATGGGCTGTGATTGGAGTGACTGATTAGAAGCAGTGATCCAATCAGCTGGCTGTCAGCTGGGGCGTATGACTTCCATGTCCTGCATGAACTAACACAAAGCCTCATATAGAGCTTTTCGTGATTTCGCCATAGTTCCCCTACATGCTTGGCACACAAGAAAAGTTTCAGCTCTGCAACATCAGTGCTGGATGCCACTAAAACATACACACTGAAACTTTAAGAAATAGTTTATTTTACTTTATATACTGTATACATACTTAATGTATGTGATCTTTTGTACATCATAATATGCCTTGCTGTAAAACCAGATGTCCTCCCACGGCTACATTAAGTTGAAAGTTGCAAGTTGAAGGTGCAAAAAAAAAGAACAATTTGCACATTAACTTTCAAGAGTCTCTGCTGGTTGCCTGGAAACTGCTGTAATGAGACACGGTTTGGCAAATAACCCCTTGTAAAGTGGTGAGTCGTCTTGTTTAAACTTTGTTTTTTGTACAAATTAAAGATACAAAATACAACATGTAATATATGAAGCTATTATATGTGTTGGTGAGAGGATTTGTTACCTTTAACAGAGCCAGGGTAGATGTTTCCCTATATATCTGAATCTTGTGCTATTCTAAGCTGAAGAGTTGCCGGCTATAGTTACATATTTAGCATACAGTCATTAGAGAAGTTTATATCTTCTCATCTCTGCTAGAAGAAAAAAAAAAACAAACATTTTGTGCCAAGCTTTACCTTTAAAGGGATATTGTGTAGCGTTTTCAGTTGTTTATTGGCCAAAATTGATGTGACCGGCGAATTCAAAAAACGAGGGTCAACATCAGGGTGGCCTTTCCCAGGTGGAGAGAGCTGCTGAAAGAGAAAGGTAATGCAATCACGGGCCAGTGATGCGAGGCGAGGGATGAGGTGTGTGAGGTTGAGCCACTTGTGAGATGTTAAAAGACAAGACGTGATTTGTTTGTTTCTATTTACACCCGCCCCAACAGTCCTACGTTGTAAACACAGCCAGCATGGTGAGGAGGGGGTTTGTCAACTCGTGTCGCGTGTGTCTGTGTAGGAGCCTGAATGAAGTATCAGATGACGTGGTTTCATCAATGTTACCATAGCTTTTTGGTACACAGCAGCTACCGTTGTTGCAATACATGTTTGAAACAGTGATGCGCTAGAGTGCGCCAACCGTTTGAATATATGCAATATATGA
Source organism: Epinephelus fuscoguttatus (assembly GCF_011397635.1). Classification (NCBI taxonomy): domain Eukaryota; kingdom Metazoa; phylum Chordata; class Actinopteri; order Perciformes; family Serranidae; genus Epinephelus; species Epinephelus fuscoguttatus. Next base: position 9,460,939 of record NC_064756.1, on the reverse strand, counting down.
TTTCAGTGTTAGATGGGAGAAATTCCTACACATTGCGGCTTTAAGTTCTCTCTCTAAATTATTTTACATTTCATTTTTTACATTCTTTATATTTTTGTCGCAATTTCCATTCAGTATTTGAATCACTGCTGGAGGGAGGTAATTGGTGAGCCATTGAATTAATGTTTGAAGCCAGAAAAGCTTGCCAGTGAATGCAGCGCTGATTCAGTTAAGTCTTCTTTCCTTCATTATTGCAAAGCCCTTGTACTCTGCTGTGCTATGAGGAATGAAATGAGTTATTTTCAAGTGTTTCGCCAAAGCCATTATTACCAGAAATTGCCCAATAATGTGAGACTGTTGCCCATCTATCTTTGGGTTTTTATTATTAATTTACCTCTTTTACTATGAGCCAATTCCAACCAAACACAGATGCTGGCAAAGTTAGACAACTCACAGCTCTGCGGAAGAAAAGTAATCAATCAGCCAGCCATCAAAACAGCACATACCCAGCATCTAATGAATCACCACGCTGGAAGATTTCCTAATCGCAGTGTAGCAGAGTACAGAATGCAATAATGATAGATGGCTATACTCTTGAACAGCAAGGATTTTTGTTGGCTTCACAGTCAGTACATTAGTCAGAGTGTCTTGCATTGTAATGCAACTTTGGTGATTTCAACCACAGCAGTGTAGGATGGTGATGTCTCATATTCCATGTTACTATTACTGTACATCATTCCCATATGGATCATCACCATGTCTCAGTTACACTTCTTTACAGCTGATGGATGAATCCTTTTTTTTTTTTTCTTTACCTCAAGACCTTGTTTTGACTCGAGAGCTTGACAGTTCCGTGTCACGCTTTTAAAAATGCTTCTCTCTTTTTGAGCAGCATGTCATAATTTGTCTTTTCTGAGGAGAGAATCTGCTTCACAAGACTTCCAGCCTCCCACCCCCTGGAAAAAAAAAGACTTAAGAGGACTCTTGGCAATGCTTTAAAATGTCATTGATATAAAAATAGATACAAAGATTTGGCTTGCTTTCAGGTCTTTTGTGACATCTCCGTGCTAATCCCTTTAGAATATCAAAGTTTATGTCTTTTGTAGCCGAACAATATCATTCTTTTTTAACAAACCAATACTGATCTTTCAAATCTAGAACAGTATGATTTGTGGTGTTGAAATAAAGTTGAAGTTTAAGACATTCATTTTAGTTTCACATGCATTTCAGCCTATTGCTTAAGCCCCATCATTTTGATGAGAGACAGCCAGAGTGTTATGAAAATGATAACAAACACAGAGAACAAGGCTGTGGATGTGGTAAAAAGCACAAACGGAGGGATCTTTTTGTGATATGGAACAATGTGAATACATGTTGGAGACTGTGGTGTCAGCTGCAATCTCAAATCTTGTGATCCGTACAAAATAAAACAATCTTGGCTTGTTCTAAAACAAGCCAGACACTCAAAAGTTTCCATTTTGGGATCAATTATTGTACCATAAGAGAAAATAAACACAGGGTGTACAGTGTTTGATATTCTTTCTCACAACGCCTACATGAGCCCTATCCACGAGAGGCTGCAACAGTTATTATAGAAGCTAAAATTGACCTCTGGAGGATAACAACAGAATGTCCATTCTTTTAATAGATGCTATCAGCATGATACATTAGGTGGTAGTATCCTATGGAAATTTGATATTTACTTTCAATGAAATTAGTGGCCTAAAATGGATAGAATGGAATATTCATCCAGCGTTCCTTTATTTGCATTGTGCTGTAAAAGGAATCCTCTCCAGCTCTCAGTGAGTGGGCTGCATAATGGCGGTTCAAAATGTTCCCCATTCCATTTTTTAAGATCTCTCTCTTTTTTTTTTTTTACACTTCCAACTGCGCTGATGATGACATGTGGAATCTGAATGACTTTCAGACATTGCTGGTTTTGTATGTTTGATCTCTTCCTTTTGTCCTCAAAAATGGCTTTTTTCTTTTGAAGAGCCGCCTATCTGTCCCTCTGCGCAATAGACAGACAGCACTGAACAATCAAGTCGGCCTTTTCAGCCAGCTTTATAATTAGTCCTCCATGAATAGGGGCGAAACATGAAATCTCTACCTCTCAGGACAGTTTCGCACTTTGCACATTTGAAAACTGGCCTAATTGGGGCCAACTCTGTTGCTATGAGATCTAATAGCAGGACGTAGAGAAACACAGCAGAAACAGACATTTCCACATAAAAGCAAAGTGGTTTGCTTTGATTCTCAGACTAAATAGAGTGGCTGACAAAAGGACCTTCTGCAAACACTGCTTATACTGTTTACAAAATGTTTGATATGAACACATTTGTCTTTGTCGTCCTTCACGTCGAGTGTGTCCTATTTTAAAACACTCCACAATGTAAAATTTGGTGAATAAGCTCCCCCTGCAAAACTGCTTTGTGTGGATCAGCACTGTGCAAGTTTAGGTAAACCAGAGACATTTTATTATGCATTTGAGTTTGCACAGATAATAAGCTGTATCATTACATATAGAGAGGAGAAGTGCAGTGCTTATTCAGATAGAGTATTGTGCCGCTGAGAGAATAGTGCGAGGGGAAAATGGTACCAATGACGTGAAAGCCAGAGATGCAACTAGTCATTGAAGGACAGCGAATCAATGATTGAAGCCAAGCCCCCAGTGAATCATATATTGCATAATAGGCATACATTGCATTCATGGTGTGTCAGCCTTTTCTTGGTCCTTACATCAATTTTTTTTTTTTGCTTCCAGATACACATATTTCACAATACAGTGTCATGTAAAATGACTTAGCAGTGTAACAATGCCTGCTGCAGTCATTGAAATCACTGAAATGTAGTCATTCTAATTGTGTTCTGCTGTTAGGTGACACGACTTGTTTCTTACACTTTATAAACACTGAAATATCATGGAAGCTCAGTGGTGTCAGGGTGTATAGCTAGAATCACTATTTATTAGCACAATGACTATAATCCAGTTTGACCTCTTTTGTTCAAACATTAGAGTGGCTTACAATAGGTGATAGGCAGTCGCTCACTGTATAGATTGGCAGCTGGCTGGGGGCAGCCGAGCACTAATATGTTATTAATTTTAAAGTATTAACAGTCCATCTGCTGTACCATCCTCATCTTCCCCACGTGGCCTCTGTCTTTCAAACAGCTAAACACATAGGATGATGATACCGTGTCTGAGAGCGTTAATCAAGACTCTTCAGTTTTTTCTTCAGGAGGTTTAGAATTGAATGACCTGGCTACACCCAAATGATGATGCTTGAAATAAAGACGTCTTTTTCAGTATATAAAAAAAAAAAACTACCTCTGTCTCATTAACATGTTTTAGTTAGCTGACGACTTATTTTAAGAGATTGCTCAAAAAACAAAATGTTTTTGACATTTTTTAATTAGATATCATTAAAATAAGTTAAAATATCTTTGATACAATAGCTTGACCACTGAATAGCAGCTCAGCTTTTGGATAAATATTAATTTAGTTCAACTTGATTAGGTTTTTTGAGGTCAAAGCAAATCATGTTTGTTGCACTAAATTAATTGGCTTTGTCAGATTATAAAAGACTCATAGGATTTACTAAATAATGCAAGAGTTGGAACTACTTAAAAAGATGCATGCAAATTTTTACCTCAATTTTTTTTAAGTTGTACCAGGGGATTGCTCTTCATAGTGCAGTTTTATAAATTGTGTCTTCAGTGAACTGGACCAATTTTTAAATGCACTTCTTGGTTGAAGCGTAACTTTGCCACAGTGTGTGACTTCTTTACATCAGTGTCTTTTGAAAGCAAACTTTTTCAAATCGTTTTGTAACAATCTGCACAGTAAATAAACCAAAGTCCAATAAAAATCAATCTTTCATTATTAAATATCCGTCGCCTAAAAGCATACAAGTTGGCCTTGAATGTTTGTAGGTCATTTCTTCTTGCTGGTAACATTCACAGCAGTTATACTGCATTTTGATGCCGACCAAATGTGAGTATTTGATACTTAAAGGTTCTGTATGCGAGCTCTGTTTGCTTGAATTCCGGGTGACCCTGATTAAATCATGAAATATTAATTGCATCAATCTCAGACAGAAACAACAGAATCAGGGGCCATTTCATGTGTGTGTGTGTGTGTCTGTGTCTGTGTGTGTGTCTCGTCCAGTTGGGGATGCTGAAGCTTCAGTTTCAAACAAGGCAGACGTCTGCTGAAAGTGCAGAGATTGAGTGATAGTTTACTGTCATGAAAGCGCTGAATAGACTGTATATAACAGGACAAACTTTGCTGCAAGGTTGTTTTATTTTCTTTTTTGTAGATAAAAACATGCACAAACAAAATACAACAAAGGATCAAATGCATTTTAAGGGAAAAATAAACCCATAAATACACATTTTAGCATGATCCTTTTTTTCTTTCGATTTTCCGAGGGCTGCCCCCTGATAGTCGTCCAAATAATAGTTGACCAATATGGCCATTAGTGGTCAAGATCTCATTGGTTGCTTAGTTGCAGAAACAACCAAATAAACAAACAAACAAACAAACGTGAAACTCTATTAGGAGCTGAGTCTTGTCAAAATAAATCACAACCCATATGTCTGATCCATGTGGGAAAATTTAATGTGAAAGGACAGACACAGGAAGTGGCCACGCTCAGCAGTCAGACAGGAGTCAGGTTACAAACCAATAACAGCTGAGCCATCTGTCCCACGGACGATAGGCCTACACACTTATAAACAGTGCCTGGAAGAAGATCAGCTCTGCAATCAGGATTTCAGGTTAATAGGCTATACAATGCTTGTTCAGGTTGCTTAGCAACCTCAGATGCAACCTGCCGCCACGCTCTTGAAAGTTGGCACAAAAAAAGCCACAAGAGCAGCGCCCAGTGCCTGACCTCGTGTTTTCCGGATGGTTAAAGACACGGCATGTGTACGGCCCCTAATTTCCAGGGCTGGTACCTGTGGTTATTCCACAGGCTAGTTAATAACATGTCGGGCAGGAAATCCAAAGTGTGGGATCATTTTGAGAAGGTGAAGGACGAACCCAAGGTGATATGTAAACTCATCTTCATTCATAATCACATACAGTCTACACTCATACAGGCTGGGAAACATTTGGTTTAGTGTCATAAACATTCAATCAGTCAATCAAACCATGCACAAAGCATGACAAAATACATATTTTAGCCCGCTTTGCAAATGCTTTATCCATCCCCATTAAAATTGTTGCCATCTCTTTCTGCTTCTCTAAATCCCGTCTTCAAAGAGTGAACGTGTGTGCAGTTATGTTTGAAGGTTCTGTCAATTACAACCCAAGAGATAAACCAAAGCAATATACTTGCATTTTACAGAGCTGCAGCTTTGAAAATTAATTTGAATACCCAATTTCCATAGAGTGATCTACAACAGAGACAGACTGAGCGAAACTTCAGTCAGTGGAGTTGGATATATATATATATTTTTTTTTAATCAGATTTGTTCATACAGTGTACTTACTGTGATAGCTGCATTATCCCATTGAGCATAAAGAAACCATAGTTATAATCTAAAAAAGTAATAAAACCATCAAGAGTTATTTTACTACACAAAGCACTGTCCACAAATACACCCTCCTATTAAAAACCCACTATCATGCCAGCCACTTAACACCTGCTAGAGACAGACTTAACAACTGAGAAAATACAGCGCAGGCCGAGGGTGTGAGGACAGTTTTGCTTCCTGTACTACAGCAAATTGGAATTGCAACAAAACAAAAAACTATGAGACTGAAGTGCTGACTCTAAGGTTTAGTTTGTGGGTGTTTGCATCCGCATCTGATGAACCGTGTAAAACTTGTAACCCTATTTATGCACACCACCCAAGGCTGAAAATGGCCGTGAGTCCCACACTGTTCACACCAAACACTATTAAAGCTGAAAGTCAGCACTTTAACCTTATATGATTCATCCTTTGTGCTGGAGTAAAGCTAAATGATAAAAACACATATATTATTATCCGAATACTTGGGGACTGCAGCGTGTATGATTTCACATCAGTAGTTAAATACCCTTCTCTTTGTGAGGGCTAAAGTGGTAAACAGGTTCAGCATTCTGCAGACAGAGCACCGGCTTGCTTGTGTGTACGATTGTAGCATTTCCTGCCAGTGATTTCACCTGACACAACAATTTGATTCAGCCAGACAGGGCATATTTGCATTCTCTCCGTATGGGATGACTGGCTCATGAACTCTGTTGCATCACCACTTTGTGATTCAGATGAGTGTATTTTGGTTTGAAATTCTTTGCTGTCAATTGTAAGAAGACCAACATTTTCCCTGGAACCAAGCAGCATCAAGCTGACAGCCCCTGTTTATGCAAGCCAAACTAGCTCACAAATTAATTCAATCTAGCACCCAGTTACAGGATACTTGCATCAGTATGTAAGTAAAAGCTCATGAATGTATTTCTTATGTTTCTCTCCACATATGTTTGTTTGGTCTTCTTTACCTGAAGCAGTTGACATTGCAGGTGATGTTCACTGGTGCAGCAGAATGGTTGGAGGTGAAGTTTCTGACGGTCTACAGTCCAACCCTGTAATCATCAGCAGGCTGAACACTTCTGTCCGTGCCCTTTGCTAGCTCCCTAACTAGAGCTGGTGCAGCAGCAGATGGACCTGCAATGCTGCTCTGCACCACAAGGATGGTTGCATTTTTTAGTGTGTGTGTCCATGTGTGTGTCTGTTACTACCCCAGGACTCACCTCTGGCTCCTACCATAACAGACGGCTCTGGGTCATTACGGCAGGTCCAGGAATGACGAGTATTGCAGTGATGGATTATAGTTGGTGCGAATGTTCCTGTGTGTGTGTGTGTGTGTGTGTGTGTGTGTGTGTGTGTGTGTGTGTTTCTGTGGGTGTACGTGTCTGTGTGAATCAGGTCACCTCCACTCCCTCCTGACCTTCCCCAGTTTTCTCTATACCTCCTCTCTCCTTCTATCAATCCCTACTTCCCTCTTTCTCAGCAGCAGCTCTCTGAAAAGGTTATTATCACAGCAAGAGAGGCCACAACCCTTTTAAAGTCAGGAAAAACACAGCACACGTGAACATTTGTGTCGAATGAGTGTAAAACATCAAATATGTATTCCTATCTTAGCACCCTTGTGCAACACTTTTTATATTAGTAGATGATAGCAAAATCAAATTAAAAACATACCCCTAGAGAGAACTGGACAGCACTACACTGTCATTTTCATTTTCAACGCCGTGGACCTGATAGTACTATTGTGCTTTGTAGTAACACACATGAGCTGTACTGCAGTTTGCGGTTTTGTTGTTGTTGTTGTTGTTGTTGTTGATGGTGTCTTTATTGATAAGCAGTGTGAACCAAAGTGGCGTTCTTTCCCACACTACTGATCTAAATCTGCCTTTGTTTCCATCTGTTGTTGGAATGTGAGCAAGTCATGGGTCACTGCAGTCACCCTTATGAGGCAAGGGGCAATCTGTGAGCAGACCACTGAGCAGCTTGGATGATACTGGATTGTATTATTACATATATAATAAACATTTTGCTAACGTTCCTATTTTGAGTGATTTACCTAACAAAAGCTAAAAAGCCCAAGAGTATGAGCAACAGTAATGAAGACATTGTCTCTGGAGTCCCCCAAGGTTCTATACTTGTTCCACTTCATTTTTCCATCTACATGCTCCTGTTAGGTAACAATAGCAAAAAACACAACCTTTCTCCTATCCAGGATTTATACTTCTGTGTTGAATGAACACCATATCCTACGCTGTAGTCTGACACGCACCTCCCCAGAAATGTAACTACACATCACTGCAATTCAGTCCTCCTGTTTATCTTGTAAGCTGAAACTATTACCTCAAATGGCAATGATGTTTTTATTTACTTTAATTTCACAGATAAGAAGAATAAAATAAGACAATAAAGCCTCCACAAAAAAGCATTTTAAGTCTTGTGTGTAATTTATTCTGGCTTCATATGAGTAGAGGAAATCTCTGCTCATCATTAACATGTTAATTTTGTTTGGAAAACGTATTTAGTATGTGAGTTGTAATGGAGCCGTATTTTGTAACATTACCTATATTAAATGTTGCTGTTGTCCCATATGAGTAGAGCAAAAGTCTGCAAATGCTAATTTATACAATGTAAAATACCATAGGCTTGTGCTACAATCATTAGCATGTTGTATTTGTGGGGAAAATGTGTCCAGATAAAGACGAGTGCTCTGTCTGCGAATGCTGCAAATTATAGTAAAGCGGATTTGTGTACTTGTGTTTGAAACTGTCCCTATTAAGCCATGTTTAATGTGTGTTTTGGGTGTGTTTTGAATCAAATAAACTTTACAGCATTTCACAGAAACCCCACCGCCATCTAGTGTTTTGAAGGCGTAACTGCAGAGTGACACAGACACACCACCGCGCTCTCAGCGGTGTAGGCCACGTGTGCAGGCTACAATGTAGGCTCTGCATAGAGCTCATGCACAGGTACGAATCCCACTTTACAATACATATTGACCACGCCCTGATCTACCTCCTCCTAGAGCCTGATAACGACAACAAACCAGGGACATAGCTTTACTTTTCAGACTTTTGTTATGACTTTGTCACTGAAAAGCGACGAGTGACAAATTTGGGGACCCATCCAGACTGTCAGGGAAAAAGCGAGAAATACTGTGCATTCAAATATATTGTATTGTAATTCAGTCCCATGCATTCTGCTTAGAGTCAACACAGTCCACTCCTTTTCTGCTATCGTGCAGGGTCTCCTCTTGCACCATGCGCAGGCAGTCAGCAGGAGCTGGGAGGGCAGTCAGAGAAGAGATGTCACTCACCTTATGGGTGGTAGCTTCTGAAAAACATTAGGCTGTTGTATCATTGAGTCTCTGTCAGTCTATGCCAAGATGTGAGATGTATTAGGAACCATGTATGATAGGAAAACAGGTTATGCTTACATATTATTATTTGTATATGTCTGCCTTTAGGAAATACTATGAATCACTGACTGTGTGGGTGTGTGTGACAAATATGAATTATAGAACTGTATTGGTTGAACCGGGGCAGTATGTGTTATGCCAATGAGGTACACACTGTAGACTAATGTATTTTTATTGTTGCCACTGGCACAGAAATGTATTGTTGCAATCTTGTGATGTAAATCCCATATGACAGAAGATATCTACAGGTGTGGATATTGTCTTTCAGGTTGTGTCGGTGCTAATCTTGAATAAGCCACAGGTGTTTCCAACAGATAGTACGCTAAATACCTATAATAGCATCGTTAGACTTCTGGATTGTGGGTGTGGGGAGCAGAAGAGATGGGTTTATTTCTATCTTTACTGCAATGTGCACTGTCTTTTGCGTCATTATCACTCACTGATGAGCAGCTCTGGTATCTTTTTTGTAGATTTTCTTAACCAACAAAAATAAACAAAATGTAGAGGAGCTGACTTCAGTCTTGAGTAGTGTCTGAATGCATCCCCAACAACCACCACCAAGAAGGCAGGACAGCTTGTATGTTGCCTTAAAGGCAAAATCCCAAATAATGTCTGCCAATCACCCACCAACAAGCTTAAATTCTGTGAGTGCACGGTTAAAACTGACAGCAGCTCAAATGACCATTTTAACATTTTGATCTATACAGAGCTTTTCCAATCTCGATTTGGTGGTTGGACGGTAACAGTGAATGAATCAAGCTGAAACTGTAAAAGTGATGAGGACCAAAAGGAGCTGGGGGAAGATATCCATTGATTACTGCAACTCTTTCTGTTTCAGCCATCTCTCAGCATGTCTCATTCCATTTCCAACTAGTTTAAAATGCTGCAGCAAGGGCCTTAACAATGTCAAGAAGACGGACCACATTATTCTGATTCTCGCCTCCCTACACTGGCTCCCTGTTAGCTGCAGAATTGAATTCAAAATCCTGCTGTTGTTGGAAAAAAAAATCTTAAATGGCCTACAAAATTCCTGTCTCCACACCACACTGCAGAGACCTGCGGTGTGTCTCTCCCCTTATATAAAGGTTTTCAAGAGCCAACTTAAAATGCAGTTATAATTGTTTGCCTCTAACTGTGCCTAACCTAATGTGTTTGTGTATTTCTTCTCAAGTCTTTGAAGCCACTTTTTGTCTGTCTGTAATATGTGTAACCATGTGATTTTATCATTATTTACACCTTTCTTTTTTTTTTTTTCCAAATGTTTGTCTCCTTTCTTTAGTTGTGCTGTAAAGCACTTTGATGACAGCGTAAACATGTTATATAATTAAAACTGCATTGTTTAAAAGCAGTTTAAAATAGACCTATCAAAAGTAAAGGTACTCATATGAAGGAAAATGGGCTCCTGCATATGACTTTTATTGCCAATGCATCAATCTGTAAGCAGCATTTTATTGTTGATTAAAAAGTGTATTATTAAAGAGTGGATTGTTTTCCACTAAAATGGAGTGGAGTAGAAGTATAAGGTAACATTTAAAAGATGGTCTTAAAGGGATAGTGCACCCAAAAATGAAAATTCAGCCATTATCTACTCACCCATATGCCGAGGGAGGCTCAGGTGAAGTTTTAGAGTCCTCACATCACTTGCGGAGATCCAAGGGGAGAGGAGGTAGCAACACAACTCCACCTAATGCAGGCTGGGTGCCCCAGATTACAACGTCCAAAAACACATGATTGAAACCACAAAATATCTCCATACTGCTCGTCCGTAGTGATCCAAGTGTCCTGAAGACCCGACATGAAAAGTTGTTTGGAAAAATGTCATTTGAACTCTTGCTTGCGCGCGACACCAGCGAAAGCACGTGAACACATGAATGTGGTGCCCATGTGTCACAGTCTCGTGCAAGCGCACTCATGTGAGTGCGTTGTACAGAGTGGCAGTTAGAGCTGCAGGCTACAATGAGGCTAAAAACAGAGTTCAAATGACTTTTTTCCAAACAACTTTTTAAGTTGAGGCTTCAGGACACTTGGATCACTACGGACGAGCAGTATGGAGATATTTTGTGGTTTCAATTATGTTTTTTTGGACATTTGAATCTGGGGTGCCATCAGCCTCCATTAGGTGGAGTTGTGCTGCTACCCACTCTCCCCTTGGATCTCCGCAAGTGATGTGAAGACTCTAAAACTTCACCTGAGCCTCCACCGGCATATGGGTGAGTAGATAATGGCTGAATTTTTATTTTTGGGTGCACTATCCCTTTAAGTATATCCATTACCACCACTGGGTAAAAGGTTTGCTTTTCATGTAACATGGTTGAGTGAAATCAGGCAGATGGGATGACTGTCATGTGTGTGTGGGCCAGGACTGAGCTGAAAGCTGAGGGGTGTCTCAGCTGAATTGGCCACCTTGAAAGTTGGATTCTGTAACGAATTGTGAGAGATTTTAAGGCAGGAAGAAGAATGCCACGTAGGAAGTGTTTTTCTCATTTATATTTATGACAAAAACAGCAGTAATGTTTGCATGGCTAAATCAGTGCATACCGGCCACATGGAACAATGGGCAGTTGCTTGGTGTGCTGGTCAGCACTGATGTAAAAAGAAAAACCAACCCCCATGTCGTCTTGTATCTCTACTGTTGACTGGTTGGTATGTGTGTGTATGCACATATGGGGTCATAAATTTGTCACATCCTGTCTCTCATCTCAACTCACCACTTTTTTTGATAGGCTACATCCTGCTCTTCACATTGAATGCTGCGCTGACAGTGTGCTGTATAAATTTGAGAAAATGTGAGCCTAACAAGTGAACGGTATGCTGCCTTCAAGGCTCTGGTTGAATAATCTGACTTTCGAGTTCAGCACACATAATTTAGGTGAAGTTGAGAATAGGTTCACTTTGTGTTTTACTGTCCTGTATATGAAGACACAAGGAATGTCATTCATAGTAAAATTACCTCCATCTATGTTGATTTATTTTGGTTAGACTGGAAGGATGGTTGAAAAATTTGAGATTTGTGTCAGATAGACACGTCTGGGATAGAAGGCAGAGTATTCTGTTTCTGGACTGAGTAGTTACATAACATTTACTTTGGATTGTTAATGCAACATCATAGACCTTTTTCATGGCAGACATTTTGACACGTCAGAGTAGGAGCGACACAGGTGCGTTCAATGACACTAATGACAGCTGCGTTCCACTTAGGGGAGACCCTGGTATTGTACATGTTGGCTAAATGTTACTAGCTTACTGGGACACTGAATGGAACTCAGCCATCCTTAATGTTATCAATTTCACCTGTGCTTTTTCTACTGACACAAGTCAAAATGTCTGCTGTGAAAAAGGTCCATTGTAATGGTGTCTTGTAAACCTGTGAGGGTTGGCCCTTTATTAGTGTGCATAACACAAAATTTTGAAAAATCAATCAATCGTATGCTTAAAAAAAAAGAAGAAAGTAAATATCAAGGGAGTGAAATTTAAAAGAAATATGTCACTATGTAAAAAAAAAAAAAAAAAGCTACATTGCACTGTATTTTATTGAAGCTATTTTTATTGGTGCTTTCAACTACAGTGGTGGAAATGTGTTTAAGCATGATTTGCTACATTTCAGTCATGTATTCTAATTTGTTTAAGAAATTAGGTCTGATTACACAAACTGCACATGAACCCATTACGAACTCATTGTGTAAAGTGTGTAAAAAAACAAAAAAAAGTCCTTGTCCGATCCCTACCTGTGGCTATTCTGTGTAGTTTTCATATCTAAAGACTCATTTTTAGCAAATTCATGGCTGTTTGAAAATACAGGGCACAAGGAGAGAAATATGCAAAGTGGATTACTTTGAAAGATGATGCCATGTGTCTTTGGATGTTTTTGACACTGTGACAACTTTGCACCACTGGAGTCCATTGTAAGCAAAATGAACTGAAGTTGAGCCTCAGCTGCAGTTCTTTGTGGAGGCCTTTCAAGCCTACAGAAGGTGGTTATTATACGAAAAGACTATAATAAAAGAGAGAATTTTTAGATTTTGGATATCGAGGGCCATAGTTGAAAAAAACAGTTGAGTCCTCCAGATCCTGGCTGAAAGCCACATTACTTTGCTGCCAAAGAGTTAGCCGTCTTAGGACAGTGGGAGGGTGGGTTATTTACACATTAATGTTACATGACCAAACTTCATAGAAACACACAAACACACATCATTTTGCCGGGTTCCCTTTCATAATTCATGTACCTGTTTGTGAGGCATCACTGCACGAGTCACAAGCGTCTGTCAGAGAGTGTGTGTTACGGACAAAATGTCACTCCTGGAGCACTAACTCGTAGGATATTATACTAACCATTCTATAAGAATACATTGCTATTAAACATATTGTTAGTAAATCAAAAAATGGTAAACATAGATGACCTTAGCATTCAGACTGAAATTTGTGTGTAAAAAACCATGATTCTAAAAAAAAGTCACCAAAATGTTTTTACGCTTGGTTGAGCTGGAAAGGTTGGTGTGTGGATAAAATCAAAAATGCAACAGAGTGCCAGGGTTCCTATGCAAGTATGTAAAGTATGGAAAAGTGTGGAAATAAATTTGATCAATTTCCAGGTATTAAAAAGTATGGAAAAATATTTATGGTTCCAGACTATTACCACTGTTCTAAAATACTGTGTTCTAAAATAGAAAATCAGGTATTTCCAAAAATAATTTAATCAATCCGGATTGTGTTTTATGCCGGGCCAAGCACAATTTGTGTGAGAGCAAATGTCTCAGAAAACATACCGCCCCTTTTACCTGATTGACAAGTGGTATGTCCAGTCTGCTGCCCCATGACCCTCCTCCAGCCCCCCAGGTATCAAGTTTCACTCCAACACTGCACCTTCGACAAGAAGACGAGCTTCACGTGGTTCACAATTGGTAGATGCAAGTTTTTGGATGGATGGCTTGACAATACCATATATAAATACTGGTTGGCCAAGGATTCCCAATTCACACACAGAGCTAGATGCAAGCTTTGTGTGACATCACCAGTATGGGGGAGAAGGCAATTATGAGCCACATGAAAGGAAAAAACACTGACGTCTCATTACTGCATCGCTTGCACCAGAGTCCCAACCTTTTTGCCTCAGCCCAGACATTGAACTTACCTGAGTTTTTATTTAGATGCCATTATGGTACTTGGCTACAATCGCCTATTAAGAATAATTAAATATGTTGTGAAATATGATACACTGATATATTTACTCAGATGTCACATATTCTCTGGAAAAAAAACCAAAACAAAAAAAAACGCCGAGAAGTCTGGAATTTTGAAATTCCAAATGTGTAGGAACCCTGGAGTGCAATAGAAAAAAGGCTTGGTGAATTATTCGTGACTATCATGAGGCATGTGACTTATGCCCAGGTCAGACAAAAGATTTGCGATGAGACAAAACTGTTTTATAAACGTTGCAGAGAGAAGTTGCAGCGATGTGAACTGGCTGGTCTGCGCTCAACTCAAGCTGGCTGATGGTGTCACCTGCAACTCCGCTGGTTAAATCGCCAGTGGTTGGTTTTGGAACATAAAGCACATTACCAGTTTTCATCCTCACAGTGTGCCGGTGTCGGACGGTGGGTCGCGACTGCTGCTCGTTGCCTGTGTGACTGATAAATTGGCGCTGTTTTTTTATATTGTTTTGGCATATTGATCATAAATACAGTCCATCTGATAGTTGTTTTATTTATGAATTTTGCGGTTTCATCACTACTACAAATGCAGCTGTAGCCAGTATCTCACTATCACTGTTCTCATCCATATTTTAAGAGGCTACAAATTATATTCAGCCACAAAATAAGCATGAAAAGCTGCAAATCAGAACAGAAGTACAGAGAGTTGTTGCATAGAGATGATACACCATCTCACCTAGCTGCGTTGGTGTGAACGGGCAGGTTTTTAGAACTTTGCAGAATGGCATGTTGCAAGTAGTTGCACATCATGAACCTTTGGTCTGAACTGGGCTTTCAAATGTCCACTGAAGGGATGAAAAATGGTGACTGACGAAAACATCACGTGTGTCGACTGATAAGAAGCCTTTTACGTTCCTCAAACAATACGAGACAGACATAAATTACATATTCCTATCATGTTCTCAACACCTCATTTTCTTTTGCTGCATTTTCTAGAATGTCAATATTATTTGACCTGGAATCTGAAATCGGACTGTGTCGACACGTTGCTCTCATTGTGCTTTTTCAGGCTTTTACATGTCTGAACACAAAGAAAGAGGTTTAGGGATGCTAGGAGAGGTACAGTAAGTTGGTTTCTGTGAGAGGATTACTCTAATGTTGCCTGAGGCCTGATTGTCAACACAGGAGAGTGTTGTTTTAGCTTCTTGGATTAAAAAGCTGTGTTATAGCTGATATATGAAGGTGGTGAAGATCCCTTGGGTGCTGTACAGTGCTGTGCCCAGAGGCCCCGGGCTTGTCATTCCTTTGCTGTACACATTTACCCTGTAATTCACCGGAGAGAGAAAGATATTAATTTCTGTCAGGGGAGGTTTAGAGAGCAGATTCTATTTTAGTCGATATTATTAGATATGAAATAAAGCTATTATCCCGATAAACGAAGCTGCTGCAGTTTCCCTTGAACACCTAATAAGCAATGAGTCATTCAAGGCTTTATGTTAGGTTGTTATTGACTTGTGTGGCTTGTGGCAATTCCTTCTCCCTTAATTATTTACTCTGCCCTTTAGCCTCCCTTCGCTGCCGCTGTTTCTGTCTATAAACTATGCAGATAAAAACATGTTTATGACGATGATGAAGATGATGAGTGCAAAAAGGGATAAAAAAGGGGGGAAAAATGAGGATGACGAAGATGAAAAGATAAAAAGAAATTTGACTTGGGGAGAAAAAATGTTGGGAAGAATAAAAAGATAAGGATGTGTCACAAGGGAGGAATAAAATGAGAAATCTGCAACAACTGCCTGCAAATTACTGTGCCTTCGTGTCCATGGTCTCCTAATTAAGAGAACAGAGGGAGAATGCAGATTAGAGGGGAGGGCCTGGAGATAGGCCTGTGGCTCTCCAGTCTACAGAGAGAGTCTCATCCAGGGAATCGCTCTGTTCATACAAAACAATGAGGGGGTCTACATTATTCATCTCCGGGAGTGAGAAACACAGAGGCAGCCGGAGAGAAAAAGGATGGCGCAAAACTTGAGTGGGGGTGGAGAGATAAGATGTGGAGGCACACCAGCCTGGTACTGGGAAAAGAACAATTTGGAGATCTGCACGTATGTGCTCGTGTTATTCTCTGTTTTCCTCAGGGCCCTTTTACATGTGGTTTTGGTAAAGCTTATTGGGAAATTCTAGTGTGGGTTTTCAGCAGTTTTACCCACTTACTCATGGGTTAAATCCTTCTCAGCACAGACTCCCAGCCTTGCCAAATGCCAATCACATGCAGTTTTAGTTAGCCTTTTGCTTCTAATGGTGCCGCTGCGCCGTAACAGTTTGGCAAGAAATAACAGTGTTGTAAGGAGGTGCTTGCTGTGTCTGCTTTCACAAGGTGTTACATCTTTACAGGTGGAAAAATAGGATTGTGTTTCCTCTCATCACACATCTATCTCTGTGACATAACAGGTGTTATTGAGCTGAAATTACTCTATTTAATTTTTACATACAGTAACTGTTTCTAGCTGTAGACATCATTAGCACTGAATGACTGCAATGTGCAGGCTAAACAAAGACAACAATCAGCAAAGCTGGCAGGTATGTGACCCACTTGTTAGCAGTGTTGTGCCACTTACTGCTCATCAAAGTAATTAGGTACAGTGTGTATTACTTTTAGATATCTGTTTCAACTTGCTTATTAAGGCACACCTAGCTTTCTTATTGTAGTGCTGCTGTGACACAGTGTGGGACAAGACAACTGTCAAATGACTGTACCCAATATCACTTTAATGAAAACTGAAATACTGGAAAATAAAACACAACATATACTTTTTGATAGGCATATTGACCCTTCGCCCACCCCCGGACGCAGACTTGCCAGTCATAATGTAGCATCGGGTCGGCTCAGACCAGGGTCCAACGACAACACAGCTGTGCTCCATTGACTCTAATGCCATTGTTTTAGATTTCCTTCATTTTCAGGCTGGTTTTGTGGATTTGGAGCTAAATGTTGTGCCTGGGGCACGTTGTGTATTAATGATACTCGTTACCTGGAGAGGTTGGAAAAAGATATACGTTTCTGCCCTGTTCCAAAATCAAACCCTGAAAAGTGTAGGGTTAGCTAGCTAGCTACTGAAGGTATAGCCTACTGAATGTATACACATGCTGCTTTTGCTTTTTAATGATTATAACAGTGAAACAAAGACCGACCCTGCTGTACAGGAACCAGTGAAGGGAAGCAGGGAAACTTTGCTGATATTGAACCAGCTGTGTGTCATCACAGTGTGCGCCGTGAGCATCCCTGCCCGTCCCGCGGCGGAGGACCGGGTGGTGGCAACGGCACAGGGGTGAAGCCAAACACCATTCACCTGCACACACTGCGATGCCACACAGCTGGTTCAATATCAGCAAAGTTTCCCTTTATATTCATTGTCTTCTGTGGCGATCAGCAGTGATGTGGTGGGTCAGAAAGGACAAGCAGCGTTCTGAGTAAGTTATTGATAACTTACAGAAACATTGCATGAGATGGTCCACCTTTCACCTTCTCCTCCCTTCTTTCTGTCACTCTCTCCTTCTCGAAAATTAGCACACAAGCCAGAGGGACTGAGTTGCAATCAGCTGACTCATGCATCATAAGGGCAACGTAAAAACATAGTTGAGAAAAGATCCAGGGAAAAGGCTGCGTTGTGATCAAGACATAAGTAACACATAAAAAGCCCTTTCCAATTTCAGTAAACCTAATTGTAGTTGTGTAATTTGATTTGAAAAAAATAATTAGTTACATTGTTCCCCCGAAATATCGTAGAATTATAGTAACATGTTCCTCCTAGCACTGCTTGTTAGATGTTTCTCCAACCTTTAAAGAAACTGCTAAGCTATAAGAATCATATCAGTTGCATTTTCAAAGCTGAGCCTCTGGCTGCTGCGGGATCGATACATAAATCAGTCTCAGCAGGGGGTTTCTGTATAAGAGGAAAGTATAATTTAGTGAGATTTGCACTGTGCTTAAGTTCACATAAAGTTCCCAAGGAACAATCGAGGGTTTACTGTGTATGCTCAAGAATATATGAAGGGGACACAAGGGCACTGGTTTCTTGGGATTCTTTGCAGGGTTTTGTTTGCCAAGTTAGTCTGTATGTAATTTAAAGTCCAATTAAATCCAGCTGGATGATAGAATTTGTTAGAAATGCATTCATATCTGGCTGCTTGCATGAGAGTGAGGGTTTAGCAACATACCGTAAATTACACTCAGAGATAGGAGATAGACATCACAAACATCACCATTGGAAATTACAGTGGTTATGAATGTAACTCTGTTTTGTTTGTTTAATTGCTTCGTGATGCATAGAGAACTGAGAAAAGAGTCAGGCAGTAAACACACTGAGATATACTACACTGAGGAAGTTCCACAACTGATTTTTTTAAAAGCTCAGGAGCTTTTGCATTAAGTCTTGTTTGTCTGACTGTGTCTGTTAGTTACACTGTAAAAACAATTAAAACAAAAAAGGTGGGAGAAAACTCAACAATTCAATAAGTTTATTTAACCCTAGTCAACATACTCCAAGTTGGATTAACTTTAACTTTCCAACTGACCCTTCATTCGCTCTTGTTATGCTCCAACAACCTGGCGGAGCTAGCATGGAGCCCACTGTCACTGCCTGCACTTCCTGAAGACTTATTATATAATTTTTGGAAAGAGGAAAAAGCAATTTCTAAAAGAAGCAGAGGGATTATATCCAGAATGTTGAACTGACTCTGGTGTGAAAACAAGTTAAAAAGTTAAAGTCAGAAACTAGAGCCTACAGATAACAGTGTAAAAGTTAACCTCCACATCAGCTGGCGATCAACAGAAGACAGCAAATGTTAAGGAGCAACCAATGACTGTGTGAGCAGCACTCTTCCTATAAAGCAGGGTAGGTCTTTATTCACACACCTTAAGTAGCTAGTGTAGTACAGAAGTGCCAAGTAAGTAACATAACTTCACACCTGCCCTGTTTGGTTCGGTTCAATCAAACTCAATGTTTGTTTGTGCTCTAAGTGCGGTTCGTTTGTGTGAACACAGTAATCACACTCAGGTCACAGCCCGGTTACAAGTGAACTCTGATGCGGTTTGTTTGTGGTGAGAATGCATTCTGACCTCGATCTGAACCAAATGCAGTCACCTGACACATTGTTTGGGTTGCCTTGAAGGCAGTCTCTTTAAGTTTCACCTTCACTCTCCTGGTTATTTGTTCCCAATTTAATTAAGTTTCTAGTTGAAAATAGGAAGTGGATTATTACTTGGCTGTGAAATGTTTAGGTTGTAAAATGTATATTAGTGTTTTATTTATTTATTTTTTAAACATGATGATACCACTCCCTGTTAGGTCACTTCCTGTTCACTTACTTCCTGTTTACCTGGTCCTGCCATGTGAAACATGTGCTGCATGCTCCTGGAGCAATCAGTCGCAATCCACTGATAAATATCATGGAGGCAATGCCGTAAGTTGATTTATAAGATTTTAGAAATGGTAAAAGGCATATATTAGATGCTATTTGTTAAAAATTTAATTTGATAAGATAGTTAAAAATGTGAATTCACATTTATGTACAATGCAATGTTGTGTTAAAAACACAGATAGTTAATACATTTATATTGTTTTTATTTACTGTTGTCACTGGTTATCACTGAAGACGTGACAGTAAATGGTCAAACTTATTTCAGACTCTTTCTTCGTTAGCATCAGTTTATCCTGGTGTTTAGTCAGAGTTTCCATACACCCTGCACGACAACACCACAACAAGCATGAGCATGTTACAGTCCTGGAGGATTATTAATGTGCACCTCCTCCTGTACTGCCTTAATATGCACATTCAGCACATCCAACGCATCAAAACATTGTTTTCTAGTTGGTGCCGCGCCTCGTTTTCAAACTGTATGGTTTGACTAAAATGAACAATGACAGCAATATAGTCCACGATGAGCAGCGCTAAAATCAACCTGCGTAGTTGTCCCTCCATTGTGACATTAGAAAGTGTCACATTTATCTTGCAAGTGTACTCTTCTTCAACGTTTGCTTTACTTCCTGGATTTTTCCCACATGGAAATTCTGACCAATCAAGAGCAGCTTTCTTGCACAAGGTATTTGATCTGGTCCGCTTGTAAATGCTGCCATGAGAACACAAACCAACTCTAGGCAATTATACAACTTTGGAACAAAATTAGTCCCTGATTCAGACCAAAGAAAGCAAAGTCTAGGTCTGAAAGCACCCTGCCAACCTTCCAGAGTTATGAGTATCACTATTGCACAACCTCCAAGCAAAACCTTTAACCATGGCTAGCTCGAAATCTACAAACCAGCCTGAATATGAATAAAATCTGAAACAGTTGCATGAGAGTCTACAGAGCACAGCTGTATAGATGTTGGACCCTGCGTCAGACCTGGCCGATGCTACGCTTTCATTTGCCAGTCTGCGTTTGAGGGCGGGACTTAGCAAAGGGTCAATTATTTTTGATTTGACACTATTAAGGGGGTGACAGAGCTTGTACCTCTTAATCTGTATCTCTTTCAAATCAGGAATAGTCTCATTTTTGGTGTTGATAGCGCCACCATGTGGTCACATACTAAGCCCTCCATAAGTTTTGCCCATAATCACTCAATACTACCTGAAAAATACATTTTTTTAATTCTCTCAAAAGAAAGATTCTTACCTCCCCCCCTACAATTATTTTTTAACCTTCACCGTAGACAATCCTGAAAAAATCCTTTGCAAAATCCACACTTGTTCAAAGTAATAGTATTCCAAGGATTTATGGTAAGTACTCTCCAAAAATCAGTGTCTATTGCCGTGATGGGCTTGATGTAAAAGCATTTAATATTTTTCTGTTACAACAGAAACACACTGAAAAGATTGTGCAGCTTTGGTGGTGTTCTGCTTGCTCGGCACGTGCATGTTTTGGCTGTGTTCTAGTTAAACTGTTTTTTTGTTAATTGGCCACATCTACTGCGGTTCATTTCTGTCCAACAGGCAGTCATCTCAGTGGGATAACTTTGTCCAAAAATGTGTAGTTTATCTATCAGTATCACTACCATCAAGTATCTCAGACTACCTGGTGTCAGAATATCTGAAATATCCCTTGAAGTTTACAAAATGTAATTAAAAATAATAAATCTGTGCATGAATGAGGCAATTTCACACCGTTGTTTTTAATTTATGTAGACAGTCCTCAGAGTCATTTGGTGTGTGCGCGCACTCTGAAAATCTTAATTAGTCACCCATCACTTCTTGAAAGGCATCCCATGATTTAGCAGATGAGTTATGTGGAGAAAAAAAAACGTAGGTGAAGAGTGGTTCCACGATGGTTTGCATGGACTCATTCTCTCATAGACTCTAACAGTAGCATTGTGTTCGCAAGGACGAGCTCCTTCTATCTATCAGCCTGCACAGCCTTGTACTTTTGCAAGGAATTCATCTTGTTACCCCGTAGGTTTTCACCTTGAACATTACTGTTGTAGCCAAACCAATCCTCCTCAGCACAGCCTCTCTGTGCCTGAACTCTCTAATGGAACTGAATAGCAAGAGGAGGGATGACCCTCAGGGGCCATCTCAAAGCAATTCTTTTGCAAGAAGATTGAAGAGATGTTGTGTTGTGTGCACGAGGCAGTGCGCAATCATCTCCAGTAGGGGAGATGGATAATGTAAAGGTGCTGAAAGCCAAACCTCTAGCAGTGTACCTACGTGGTGTGACTCACAGTATGATAGGCTTTACTAACTATGGAGCACTGAGGCACTTGCACCGCCACTTGGCCCATAGATGCAAGTGATCTCTCATTTATCATGGAATATATTGTGAGAGCGAAGGACTTATGACACAGTGAAAGGCTAGATAGTAGATACAAATACCTCTTACATAACCTGCCAAACCTATAGCGCTTATTCATACAGTCTTTGAGCACTGCAAATCTATGGAACACATCTAACACCTCATGTCCTCAGCATGGTTCAGCTCAACTTGACTCGCTTAACTCACTTTTAGTGCCAGTTCCTTTTCTATGTTTTGTTTTCCGCTGTGGATAGTACCCCCACAATGTTGGTGGGATTCTCAGCTGATCGCCTTAGCGACACTGCGTGAAACACATCGTCACTTCCCGCGTGCTAAATCCTTTCATCAGCAGTCTGCACTTTGTCAACTGTACACTGTAGTGTACAGTAAATTTTTGCAGTCTGGCATTCACAAGTCACAACAACATCATGACAGCTGCTATTGTTTTCACGTCCTGAGTGTGTAAATGTGTGCAAAATGTGGTCAGGTGATGCTTGTATCGTAGCAGGAACTACCACAGAAACCATTTTGAGTATTTTGCTAGATGTACATCAGTCTATCTGTATGTCTGTCCACTGATTTTGACAACACAATAATGTCACAACCATGCAGGATGCAATCATAAAACTTTACAGGTGTGTAGTTGAGGTTAAATTGAAGGCTGAGTCCTAAGATGGGTGTGGTCCAAAAAAGGAGATAAACATAGGGGGATAGGAGGTATAGAAGATGCCAGTGATCCCCCACTTTACCTTGGCTCATGAAACTTCATGGTGTGTAGTTGAGATCACAGTGAAGGCTAGGTTCGAAGATTGGTGTGGTCCAAACCATGGGTAGAAATTAGGATGGGGTTGTTGTCCCCCTGCCATTTTATGCCACTGGTTGATATTCCCTTTATTTGCAGATCTTTGTATCACGGCTGGAGTAATCCCATCGCAAAATGCGCTAGCAAGTTTAAAATCTGGGTCAAGTGAATGCAAAAATTACTGTTGCTATTGATGGTAGCTTGGCTTTTTAAAAATGGTAGTTGTGCGAGGAGTGATTCTCTCTGACCAGTCAGTAGTCTCTCTGCCGACTCTGCTTGTGCAGACTGATAAAGAGGAAATACAGTGAGTGCTGGATGGAGCAGTGAGTGACAACAACCCGCCCACATAAGAGTACTGTTTGCGGTGGAAACTCTAAGCAGACCTAGGGTCTAGGTGCCATGTCTGAAGAGTTACTTTTGGTTCCACAGGTGACATACTGAAAGTGATTGGTGGAAGCGTGGCTTTTGAGCAATGTGGTGCCAAGGTACCAGGTACTATCCACAACTTTTGCTCAAACCAAAAAAAAGAGCAGGTTGAGCTGGCTGTACCATGCAGGGGAAATGTAGCAAAAGTGGAATGCAACCTCATATAGGAATGTTTTTCAGGGTTTTGTTGACCATAACATTTTTTCATTTCGACTCTGAATGAAATAAGCTAACTGAGAATCAGGTGCAATTGCTCGCAGTGAACGAGCAGGAAACAAACAGAAATGAAAGTTTCACGATGCACCATGCTGCTTTCCTCAGGATAATGGTTTTGTTCAGAGAGCTGTGTGCAATTACACCTTGGTCAGGTCACTGTGGGCTAAACACATATTATTGAGGGACCCACTTGTCTTTAAAACGCCAAACACAAAAGTCCCATTCCTACCTCAACAACAACAACAACAAAAATCTCGTGCTCATTAAGGAAATGCTTGGGTTTACCTCTGCAGATTGTGGTCCTTGCTGTTAGTGAGGCAGCATGAAATATTTGAAGTGTGGCTTGGGACCATAACAGCTTTTGGCAAAGCATATATTGATGGAAAGTTTGAGTCAAAGAGGAAAACCAAATAGAGAACACAAAACGCATTGCTGTTTGGGAGCTCATCGGAACACAGCGCACCCACACAAACACACACACGCAAACAGATGCTTATTATGTTTATCTCACAGAACATACAATCATAAGAGAAAACCATTTAGATATGATCACATTTCGCAGCGCAGTATAAGTTGGCCTCTAGATCTCAGGAACACACAGAACACACTATCTGCCGTCTGGCGAAAGAAAATCACTCTTCAGCAGCCAGCCTTGTTCACTTCACGTATAAACTCGCTCACAGGTCTGCACAAAGAAAACAACATCAGAACTGCAGTTCAATTAGGCATCTGCTCACACACGAAACCACTCACAGGCCAGCTTAAACTTTGTCAAGGTTACGCGTTTATGCAAAGGAGCCCTGAAAGGTGGCTTTTGGAGTGCTTTTTTAGATGCTTAATGTGTCCTTTGAAGTGTGTTTTGTGTGTGTTGTCTTATGCAAGTCGGTGCTGGCAGCCTCTGCAGGTAGGCGTTACGCCAGTATAAACAGGCTTCTTTGGGAATGCAGAACACATTACTCTGATGTTAATCTAACCAAAAGCAGACAGAAAAAAAGAAAAAAAAAACTTGACAACAACCCATAGGTGATCATTTGGCACTTTTATCTTTTGCCAGCAAGTTATTATGAATGCAGCGTTCACCTGCCGCTCATAACAAATGTTCAGCCAGAGACTGGTCACTCACTCATCAGCTGGCATGCTGCACGTTGGTGCTTTTAGCAAAAAAATATTTTGCTGTTGAATTAAACAGCAGCTAAAATTCACTGAATGTTTTCACTTTAAACTTCGAACTATCACTTTAGCAAGTTGTCTACAATGTACCGAGCTATGTGCCAAAGTTTTGCGTTATTTTATGTTTCTGCTGACAGAGAGAAAGACGGATGGAGAGCAAGAGGCTTCAGGACAATGTGTGTGTGTGTGTGTGTGTGTGTGTGTGTGTATGCGTATATATGGGTGTGTGTGTGTGTGTGTGTGTGTTGGTGGTGATGGAGTATACTGCTGAGTAT
Source organism: Epinephelus fuscoguttatus (assembly GCF_011397635.1). Classification (NCBI taxonomy): domain Eukaryota; kingdom Metazoa; phylum Chordata; class Actinopteri; order Perciformes; family Serranidae; genus Epinephelus; species Epinephelus fuscoguttatus. Next base: position 9,436,212 of record NC_064756.1, on the reverse strand, counting down.
GTTGCTGGGTATCCTTTTTCCTGCGTATCATGCATTTTGCTGCCAAGACTTGGGGTTTGATGGGAATGCCAGGGCAAATTATGCATGCACTCCTTTCTTATAAAGCGAGGAAAACTTGTTCTCTTTTTATCTCTTGTCTCAGTGTTTTTGTCCCGAACACCCAAGTGCACACATGCTTACTGTAAGTGTGTGTGTGTGTGGGGGGGGGGCATGTTTTGTTAAAACTGCCTACTGTAGTTTGACAAAGAGTGAATTTGGCTTGGAAAGGGAAAAAAAAAGGATCTAAGGGGCAAGCCTGGCTCATTGATCTTCTATAGCTCAGGACAGGAGCAAGTGCTATTTTTTTTTCATGCAGAGGTTAGATAGTGCACAATGGAGGTGGATGAAGAATCAGAATCCGATTATAGAGCCTCCTCTTGTTGAAACTTTTCTGGTGTTTGTGTTTCATAGGCCAGTATTGATCCAAGACACCATCGACGGAGAATGTGAAATCCAAAATGGCACAATTTTATTTTAGAAACACAAAATAACCAACACTTACTCCATCACAATGACCGATGGAAAAATGAAACACAATGAAAGGAAAATGCTATTTTCTCTCTCTTTGTAATGCATGGCTTATTTGTAAGATTTAGTATGTGCAAATGTTTCCAGTTAAAGCAGTTTATTTTCATCATCCACTGACACACACTGACTTCAGTAGAATGTAGAAGGAGAATTTCAATAAACAATATTTTGTTTTCTCCTTTGAGTCTCCCGGGCACTGCGGCTCAGTCAGCTAATGGAGTTGAAAACTTAATTTCAGTCAGCCAAAATTACTTCTCAATATATACCCACAAAGGACTTTATTGATTACTTCACATTTCATAACATGTTGTCAGAGTGAAAGCGTATTGTATGAGCCAGTGGCCATCAACAAGGAAATGTACCAAAGTAAGGCAGAGATGCTGTTGTTGCTGTGGCTGGGCAGCTGAAAGATTGTGCTCCACTTTCCCTTTGCTGCTGTGAGGTTTGCTGTTGACCTTTGCGCTGCCTGGCACAATACGCTTCCTGCTCGTAACATGTTGGCTTTGCAACCAAAAATGAAGTGAAACATTTGGCTTTGATGCAGCATTGTGCGTACAGTGAACAGCCAAGGTTGTTGAGATTTCCGCACAGTTGCTCACTGTGCCAAATAAAACACCACGGCCTGCGATAGGTCAATTGTATCATGTGACTCGTGGAAGCTTTTTTTGTGCATATTTTACTTCTTCTTCTTCTCCACTTTGTCTCCTCCTACTGTGACTTCCATCTGTGTACATTATTAAGACATTAACAGACCCTGAGACACTGCAGTTTGTACTCAGTGTGGTGTCTGACAGCAGTTTAATAGCTGATATGAAATGCCATATTTGATATATTTACCATCAGCTTCATTTTTTGAATGAATCAACTTGCTAGCGTCAGTGCACAGGTCATGATAGTGTGTGTGATATTAAAAAAGACATCCTCAAATATAAACCAAAAGGTTAAAATAAGCAGTGTTTCAGAAACCTAGATCATAGGTCGATCATAGCATATCATTTTCTTTAGTTACAGTTGTTAAAAGTCAAGTGTAGCAGGTTGCTGCTTCCCCCAACTGCGCAAGTAGCAATTGTTATTTATGTGTTACTGCACACACATACTGTTTATGTTGTCTATACATTTGGCAAACAAGCAGAAATGATTGCTTTTCATAGGTATATGTAGTATGGAATTTATTCTAACAACCACACATGCCAGACCTCATGCTAGCCTTACATTGAGGGTTTGCCGTTGTGCAACATAACAAGCAAAGCATGCTGTCACTGTAGGTGTGACAAATACAAAGCCATGTAGCAATGCTGTTATCCTATAACATGCTACTCCAGTGTTTTAGTATTGCACTTCCATAAAGTTGGGGGACTTGGGAGATCTGGTGAAGCCAGCAGATATCAGGCCAAAACTTCCTGTGTCATGCACTGGCCATTTTGTTTAATCTCTATGAAGCGATACCTGTGTATGAACAGCCTGGTCTCACCCTGAAGCCATAAAAACGGCCACTTGGTCATCGACTTCCGGTGTCAGACACCGATGAAAAAACCTGTCCTTTTATATTGGCATGATATGAGGCCAGTTGCTGTTATTTAGATAGGACAGATGTTGGATAGGCCTAACAACCACTGACTTTCACCTGGGAGGCCGGTGTTTGCTTCCCACAAGATTGTAAAGCCAATCCCTGTTCTTTTTTTCCTAAACCCAGCCATGTGCGAGTGTTGGCAAAACTACAGGAGAAGGGACACTCCTTTGAGGACAGCAATGTGCACATCTTGGCCAGGGAGGAAAGATGGTTTGAAAGAGGAGTAAAGTAAGCCATCTACGTCAAGCTGGAATGACCATCGTTAAGCCATCGTGGGGGTGGCTTACAACACTACTTATCCCCCCACCTACAATGCAGTCTTGGGATCCCTTCACTTCACCCCCATTCAACCCGGGTCCCACCTGACCCTAACGACTCACATGGTGGCCAGGTGGATCAACGACGCACATTGTGACCTTAACGACTCTGAAACTAAGCACTCACGTGACCCCACCCACACAGGGTTTATAGCCTGCAACTTCGTACCAGTCATTTAGAACTTAAGAAGCTTCTTGGATGAGAGGGGAAACGTCTTCAAGAAACGCAAGCAAGTCCAGGTGCCTACGATACAGCACTTATGATTACCATGATCTGGATGACTGGGAATATTCACAACTTGGCAAAACGTAACCAAGGGAGTTTGTTGTTGAAGGCAAAAAAAAAACCTGTCAGTTTGTCATGTTGTACCACCGTAGTGCGTTTATTTTTAAAGAGACTGTATTTGCTTCCTGTGGAAACTGAAGTGTATTTGGAAACACACAATGCATGTAACAGGGAAAAGTTGACACGGCATCCTAGAGCATCAACAACCAACGCTACCCAGAGTACCTTGCACGTCATATGTAGATGTAGAAAGTCCACAACCAAATGTCAATATGTGACAAGGTTGGAGTGAGAATGCGTTGGTATTAATAGAGATGCTTATCTTTTTTTTTTTTTTTTTTTTTTTTTTTAAAGCAAATATAAAGGTAAATGTTTGTCAGATGATAGTTGATGGGTTCTGAAACTTAATTTCGGCCGATAGGTTCCACCTCTCCACCTGGACTCTTTGCCTGCCACTCAAATGTGATTGGTCAATACTACTTGGACTTCAAACGGTAAATAAAAATTGATTGATCCTGAAAGCTTACCACACCAAAATCTTGTCCCATCACCTACAGATTCTGCATACATATACAGATATGCAGAAATTTCCCATAATGCAATGTAAAGCATCTTCCCTTTAGCCTTTCCTGCCTTGTAAAAGCCTGTTTCTTTCAAACTTCAAGCACCCAGTTTGTAACCCAGGCTACCTATCATCATTTTTTCACTGTCTCGTTTGTTTAGTTTGTGTTATTGTGTGTCTTTGGTGAAGCCAAACTAACCATTTAAAACACTAAAGTCACACAATGAGGAAAAACTGCCAGCTCCTGTGTTCCCTGATGCAAAATTATAGTTTTTGTCAATGAACTCATCAGTGGAGCAAACTACCCATCAGTGGAGTGTCTCTATGGACTGCACTGTCCACTAAGAAAGCCTTGACATAAACACTGTTTTTTTTTCCAGAAAGCATTTGCAATGAGAGAGTATAACCTACAATAGATGTCTGGATGGCAAAACTATAACAGAGAGAAACAGCAAATGATGAAATCTAGGCAGTGATGATGGATCCAGGTAATACTGATGAAATCCAGGTCATGGTATAATGTTACGAAATAATGTGCAGTCATTGTCGCTCTTAAAATTTACATCTGGTTACACCTGCTTTATTGAAGGGCACTCCCAAAAGTGGAGGCAAGAAGCCGTACTGATGTCAAATTATTGTAAGCAATTGCTATGCTCTATTCTTACACTGTTTTTTAACACAGCATGAAACTGGAATGTCTATTATGAGATTGTTAGTTACACGTATTAGCTCTACAATTACCCCCAGAAAGAAAGTATTTTTGGACCAGTCATTTACGATTTTGTGTACAATATCCAATCATTTTCTGATTGTAAAGACACTGTGCTCATTCAAGCAAGTATCTTTTCTATTAAGAATTAAGACCTATTCAGAAAAGTACAATCTCTATGAGTCAATCCGGCTCTGACTCAACATAGCAGGTGCCATGACGTTTCCATGCCACATATGGATACTCTGATGTCTTTATTTAACACTTGCAAATACTGAATGAACATCTTAGAAACAGTACATGGGAATTTAGTTTAAAGTCTGGGTTCTGTGTCTTTACATCAGAGTCATAACACTGCATTTCTCTCTGCTGTTCTAAGTTCTTCCTCTTTGATCAGAGGGGCCGTGCAGTCGCTCTGCTGGAGTCATTATGACTAATGAGATGGGGAGAAAGTCAGGGCACCTCATAATATGTATTAATAAAATCACTTTATGGTGGCTGCCCTTTGACGCAGACCATAAGTAACAAAAAAAATTATATAATACTAGAATGTGAGTCACGTATTAGCAACAAATATTAGAGAGATTTGCAAGTTTGAATCCGGTTTCTAACGGGCATCGGCGTAATTTATGATGCAGCTTGATCGCCCTGTTGCCAAGCGCACAGAGGCAGAGACATGATTTCTAGTTATATTACATTAGTCTCTGGTGTGTTTCAATAAAGTCGCTTCCTGGGGCGTTCCTTGAGATCACCTTCTCAAGTTGAACTACACAGAATTGAATAATAGATCATACTCTGCTTTCCCCTCTAAGAAGTTAATTCCCCTTTATACCATTGTTTTTTCATCACTTTATCTGTCACAGACTGCGCTGCCTGTCCTCGAAGATACCAATTATTGTGTATTTTTCCTCACTGTATCACACATTAGCGCTAATATTGTCCTCAAAAATCCTCTTGGCTCTGTGTGCAGTACAAGAAAAGCTGGCGTGTTTATGCTACTGTATATATGCACGACACACACCTGTCATTGTTCCTGAATTATATCGACAAATGAGCTGTAAATATCACCAGCGAAACAAATTTCAATAATAAAGGATTTTTACCTCTGAGCTTAGAGTGTGTCATCTTCTATTTATTTGGCTGTCAACTGTCTTAAATGGGGGGTGTTAAGATGTGTTTAATGCTAACAGCTAACTTGTCACTGTTCCCTGAATGGGACACGTATTTTTGCACATCAATTGTCGCATTTATTTAAATTGCATTATGTATTTCTATTGTGCACTCTGCAGCAGAATGTATGACCAGTTCTGCTGTCTAAACCACAACACCAACCAACCCAGAGCATCCCACCTGCATGATAATAACCCCTCTGTCTTCCAGCGCTCAGTTTGTCTATGTGTGTGTGTTTGTGTGCTCTCCAGTGTGGGGTAGAGCGAGAGATCACTGGCCTTTTGTTGTGAACTGGTTAAAGCCGCTGTGTCTCTGGCCTCCCCTCCTCATACGAGGAAGATTGCAACTAATTACACACACACACACACACACACACACACACGCACACACAAATTTCTCTGATCACTGACAGGCCACTGAGAATTTCTAACTAAAAATATAGCTACAAGTCACATGGGAGCCATTCCTGTATAAATCTGTATGCAAAGGAGTACTTCTTCTCTTCTCTTCAGAGCCCAGTAGTCCCTTTTTAAGTGGTCTTAATGCATATGCTCTTTCATAAACTGTGCAATCTCCAAGATAGCTAAAACCCTCAGAAGCTTTGAGGAAATAAGAGGCACTGATTATTAAGGGCCAAGTTGGGAGCAGCTCTGCAAGCATGCCTCCATGAAAACATTTTAGTGCTTCTTAACTAATGCACTAACATTAGCACCTCCAAACACCCCTCCATATCAGTTCCCTCACTGAAATTCCTTTTTAGCCATGCGTACGTCTACCACACTTCCATTTTCTCTGATCTAGCTAAAGCCTACATGTCACAGTAGGCTACAGCTGCTGAAGGGGCGGCTGTAAAACTAAAGTATGCGTCTGATTTGGAGCTTAAAATCTGCTGATGCTAATGTGGCTTGAAGGCCATTTCTCACCAATGCAGTGTGAAAATGCAGTGGGGAATGCAGAAAATCTGATGTGGATATTCCGTATTCTGCACTGCATTTATGCATCACAGCTATGCATGACAACTATGCACACTGGTTTCAGTTTGAATTTTCTGTGTTGCCATTTTCCATTTTCATCATAAAATATAATAATGCTCATGCCCATCGGACGGAGAAGGGGGCTAACGTTAACTCCACAATACATGAAGTAATTTGACCCAACATTTGATGCTAAAGCTAGCTGTTGTAGCTACCCTCTTTCCATGACTGATATATAATGTTAGTAGGTGCTTATCAACGATTTGTCATCATCATGTGTATCCCAGCTGCTGGGTAATCTCAAGCCATATATCATCCTTTATTTGATTTTTTTAAGGAAGTTGTCCTTGTGTTTGTCGAACAGTATCGGGTATTGAGAAGCCAATTTGATAAGACATTCCGCCATTTTGGCAGCAAGCTAGCTATCACCTGGAGGTAATAACATCAGTTGAAGCATAGGATTTTATTGGGCAAACCAACACATTCTTCTGACCTTGTCATGGACTTTCTATGTCCACACACCACATGAATGGTACCCTGGCCGCATTGTTTTTTGATGCTCTGGGACGCCGTGTCAAGTTCTGCCTGTTACATGCATTGTCTTCTTTCAAAATACACTTCCATTTTCACAGGAAATTCACTGTATCTTTCAAAATAAGAGCATTACATCGGTAAAACAGTGGGAATTTACTTTTTTTTTTTTTTTTTTGCCTTTAACAACAAACACATGTGGTTGGGTTTAGGCAACGAAATCACGTGGCTAGGTTTAGGAAAAAAGAACAGGGTTTGACTTCATAATCTTAAGGGGCCCGAACACCACTCTCCCAGGTGAAGGTCGGCGTTTGCCGGACCCATCCACCATCCCTCCTGCTGGTGCCGAGTGCCATTAACCTATAATGGTGACAGGCTGCGCATCGTGCCGAAGTTAAAGGAGGGCTTTTTCATCCGTGTCTGATGCTGCAAGTCCTTGCCGAAGCACCACTTTTCAACGACTTCAGAGTGAGACCAGGATGTTTAAACATATATTGGTGCAGGTGAAAATCTGCTTAAATCAGGGTCTGTCCAGATATTTTTATCCCACTGGAATGTACCATAGGGGTACACAAGCCCTTATAAGATCCCACCAGATCAGTTTTGACAAATTAAACAAATTTTTCAGAGGAAAATACATTCTTGGTGTGAAACCGCTTTAACTACGGGAGAGGATTGAGGCCAAATGTGAAAAAACTTACTCGAGTTCTGAGTTTAGAGTTTGATTTTTGAAAATAACGTCAAAATCCTGAGTTTAAACCCAAAATCCTGACTCAGTCTTTGAATTCTGACTTTATTCTCAGAGTTCTGACTTTAAACTCAAAACTCAAATAATTTTTTCATGTGGCCCTAATCCTCTTCCATATATAACCACACCACCTTGTTCTGGTTCAATCAGGCTGCTGGTGCTCACAACAGGATTACTCCTTCCAGTGTGTGCACAGAAAAATTGCATTATGTTCAGAGATAAGGCCGGAAACACGCAACTTGGTGCAATGTTATCATCATATGTAATTGTTCTACATTCAGTTCATATAATGGGGTCCTCACTGTGTCCCGTACTTGTATCTATGTGCAAAGTAGAATTAAAACTTGTAATGTGTCAGGATCAAATTTATTTACCAAACACCTCCAGAGAGAAAACAACAACAACAAAAAAAAACACTGTGCAATGAATGACAACGATTCACATTAGTATTAATGTATTTCCAGAATCAAATAAAATGCTTAGTGCACTGCCTTGATTGTTACTCTGCAGTTCATTAAGCACATCGTCGAATGAGCTTTAGATCATGGCCTATTAAGCCGCTGCTTGATTGGCAAGTGGCGAAATGAGCAGCTCAGTCTGCATTAACATTTTCTGTCGAATTGGGAAGGCGCACACCTTCAAAACTTGTGTCCTTGCTTAGGTTGAAAGTGGATGTAATTGCCTTCCAAGCTACAGCCTCATGGCAGTTGTGGCGGTCTAGACAAGAGGTGATTATGTCTGGTTAAGCTATCTGCGGCTGAGCCTCACCCCATTCATGGTCAACAGAGTGTTAGCGCTCCTCAATCTGTTTTTCATCTCTCCTTTTCCACTAATTCATTTTAGCTGTAAAGGGGAAGAATATAACACGGTGAGAATAAGCAGAGAATACAATATTTTATGCAGAAATGTTCCCAAAAAGTGTGTTTCAGAGTCCTTGACAGTGGTTACAATGTGAAAATCATCGAATTCAAACAGGAGAATCAAGAACTATAACTGCTTTCCCCCCTTAAATAATAGGTTTCACTGCACCAAACCTTAACTTATGTAATTTACCACACTAAATCATAATTAATTACAGGAAGTCTTATCCATTGGAGGGTTCATGGTCCAATGCAAATCTGCTTGGTGTGAAAATGCTCAGAGCCGCTGCTCTAGATAACTGGATACCTGTGAGCATTCAGTTTGTTTGAAGACTGATGATAAAGTGATGCTGTAGTGATCTGCACTGGGAAAGTATCTCTCTGGTGGGCTTCACCTCCAGCCCACCTTCACTTAGTTGTGTATATACTCTCCCCTGTGAAGCTGGGATCTCATTTACAAAACAATACATAGGATCCAAATAAAAAAATGTACATGCGCCAAGAAATATTAGACAATTTCTACAGTCAGGCTCCCACCTCAACATCTGCGTCGCCGATTTTCCGTCTGCAAAATGTCGGTAAGCATGGGTCAAAGTTTCTCTCATCAAGTCTGTTTTTATAGATCACAACTTTTGCGTGGGAAGTGGCGTATATCCTCTTTCAGGCCTTTACAAATGAGACTCCTGGTCAGGATTGTTGGCTTTGAGCACATCCGCTGGACCACTGTGTTCTTTCCTTCTGGGACATGTGTCCAAAAATTCCAGAGACATCTATACTGCTATGTATCTCTGTGTAACATCTGTTTACTTATCCTTAAAAAAATCTCAACATCCTTTTCCCCCTCAACTCCTTTTGCCAGTATTGCTCTGTCACTCAGTTGTGTCTCACTGAAAGGGACCTCAGGTGGTGCTGTTGTCCTGACAACCAATAAGGGGAGCATCACAGCCAGACGGCTGGATAATCTGAGAGAGAGAGAGAGAGAGGCGAGAGGAGAGAGATGGTGATGGTGGTGGTGGAGGGGGGAGGGAGATTTTCTCAGACTCTGAACAGAAGCCTGCCTCACTTCATCGCAGTTACTGCCTGTGCCGTCCCTTTACGCAGAGAGCATTACGCATCAGTGGACTATAGAGCGAGGACCCCGCGCACCACCGCACGTTTTCGTCCCGAAAGTCCTTTAGGAAACCCGCATCACTCATCCCTCCCGGACTGTTTTTGGACTTAAAGGCATCCCGCGTTTTCCGACAAGTCTGGACAACTACTCTTCTTCCTCCCTCCCCCCTTTTTTTCTACCCTTGGATCTATAGCTCCCCGAACAGCGCGCACCTGTGCTTTAAAATGCAAGTCGGACGCAAATCGTGTTGGAGGCAATTGCAGGCTTCTTTTTTCAGACTGCTGTGTCTTATCCCCACAGGATTCCCCGTCCGGAGTGTGGATATGCAGCGGGCCACCGACAACATCACCATCCGCCAGGGCGACACAGCGATCATAAGGTAAGAGTCGTCTTCCAACTTTCCATCTCCTCCTCCTCCTCCTCCTCCTCCTGTCTCCATCCGGATGCACAGCAGCAGCATCCTCCCCCGCGGGCTGCTCGGCTGCATGGTGCAGATCGCAGCAGCAAAGGGGATCATTTTAAGGACTGTGTTCATTTATGAAGGGAAATATGTTTGCTTGTTTTGTCTCCGCATTTGATGCAGTTAACTTAAATTTTCCGCACGACTATGGAGAAGTAAACGGAGGTGGGACGTGTGTGGATGAGAGTTGATGTGCTTCGGTCTTCAACTTTTATTTTACCATCCAGTCCTGACAAAAATCGCTGTAGTGCTTCTATAACATGCACAACATCTAAATGACTTCATAGTGCTCGACCATTATTCCTATAGAATTACATATAGATTTGCAGAGACAAATATGCAACATCCTTCCTCAGGGAGCATTTACATGACTGGAGCAAAGATGTCAAACGCCTTCCCTGACATGACGCACGAAGCACCAAAGCTGTGATCACCGACTCCTTTTTCATTATTCTGCTTAATTCAGGAGCTTGGGTACATCGAAGTGCGTCACGCTGTCCGGAGATGCTGTTTGTGAGTGGATTAACGGCAAAGACAGGGACTCTAGACTCAGATAAGAGGATGATGCGAGGAGACAGAGAACTGTGCAGTCCTGTTTGGATTTTGCGAATTACCGCGGGATGTTTAGAAAAGATTAATTGCAGCCTGTGGGGGGACAAGTAGGTGAAGTAGCATCAGTGCCAGAGAGACGTTCATTTAACTCCCATCGCTGTTCATCCCTGTCTGCAGCCCCCGTCAACATAAAGCAGCTCCAGTCTAGCAAATCCAGTTGTGTGTGTGTTGCGTGGAGTCCGGTTTTTGTGTCCATAATAGCCCCACATCCCACTTAATCACTTCCTAGACAATGCAAGCTGTCAACTCTGTGGTATTGTGATACTGCTGGGCAGATGTCAGTGGGACCACGTGATCCGAGCCATGTGTTTGTGGCAGGCTATAAATGTAAGGGGATTTAGATTGGGTTGGTTTTTTGTAAACAAGGGGCTTTGCACATGCACACCCCCGGCCTCAGTGCACCCCATCCTCACACACACACACACACACACACACACACACACACACAAAATGGGATGCACTGTTGTGAAGTCCAGTGGTATAATAGGCTGCATACAGAACACTCAATCACATTGACTTTTCCCTCTCTCTCTCTCTCACACTCCCTCTGTCCTCTCCTCACTGCCATGCTTTATTTACAGTACCAGCACCCAGTCTAATGACTGTGAGAATATAGAATGCAATTATGGGATGGACCTTTAACACAGTCCTGTCAGAGAGCCTGCAGATTCACAAACAGACACGCACAAGCACGTTGCCTCACATGTGCTTTGAGCCTGCTTATAGGTGCACGCGCACAAACACATAAACACACACACAAAGGATAAATCTCTTTAATGGATTCCTTCTCGCAACCAGGTGCCATCCATTCAGGCACCTGCTGATCAAATTAGTCAATTGACTCAGTTACCGTTGAACTCACCGGGGGTCACAGCTATTTGTTTCACTTTTCCAAATCCAATTGAGTGCGTCTTTGCTATATTCAGCCGTTTAGTCACCCAGTCGGTCTGTCTCCTTCAGAGGTGGTGGCGGGCTTTTTTGCACCGAGCCGGAGCCAAATGAGATTCTCCCCTTCCAAGAAAACACTCACACCTTAAGTCCGCTATTTTAACCATTATCTCTGATAAACGATCCTTGAATAATTATCCGTGGTAAGCACTCAGGGAGCGTCATAATTAATTTGTTGTTTATAATTTACGTATCTTGTTGGCATTAGTGATCAGTCTTATTTATTGTCAGTCAGGCTACGATAAACTGCAACTCAGACCCCCGTGGCTCCATTGGAAAACACAACCATTTTTCACACCCTGTTTCCACCTGACAAATTGGATACGGGGGTGGGGAGGGAATAAAGAAAAAAGAAAAAAACACGAGGGCTAAAATGCGAGAACTTTGAGCAGGGGTGGGAGGCCGTCGGCTAGTAATTTGTCGAGCTACACAGTGTATCTGATTCCATAAGCTGGGTTTTGTGAAGGCTGAGGGGATATTGGTGACCTGGGGGCGTAATAAGGCCCGTGCTCCTTTAGTGGAGCCTGTGGCTGCAGTCGTGACATTCATGGCACAAGAGGAGAGATGCTGGAATAGAGAAACAGTGTGTGGCCAAACAACTGCTGTGACAGAACACACAGCGGCAGGCCTCGCTACTAAAATGAGAAAGGAAATATATTTTTACTAGGAGCTGTGCCATGCTGAATAAATAGGAAAACTAAGGCTTTTCTCTTTATGCTTAAGACTTTCAGATTGGCGGCACTACAGTGACTCACCGTGAAAGCCTGTGTCGAATGTATATATTTAAGCTTAATGGATTTATTTGTGTCATGAGTACATGAATATTTAATGCATAACTTCAGCTTGCAAGGTAAACTTTAAACACCACATTTACGGGAGCACGATGCATTACAGGCCACGGTGTAAATACTCTAGATTTAGAGATCAGACTAAATTAATAATGGAACGTTCCATTCAAATATCTGCCAATACTTTGTTGTGACAGGCTCGCTTACGGTAGCCGACTTCTTTTCAGCGTGCTGCGACACATTGCTTTGTTCACAGAATCTCATTTCCCCCTCAGACGCCATCAAAAGTGAACATAAACCAAATATTGACAGATATCTCCAGCAACTGTCTGAGGTGCCTATAGGGAACAGTATTGAGTCTAAATTGATTTCTCTTATGTCTTACAAGAGTGGAACTCAGTGGTAGCATGCCTTTCTTTTAGTCAGCATGTGATGTAAAGACTGAGCTCTAACCTTTCAACTCCTTTGCCTAAAGGGGTCATGTAGGGGTTAATCTGACAGAGATTATTCCTCTGAAGACAGTAACTATGTTGGACTGTCTTAGATAAACAATTTCAAGCCAGTGTGTGTCATGTGGAGTGATTTAGAGCTCATGTGACGTACAGTAGGCTGCGAGATTAAAAGCGCCACAATATCAGTGTTCAGGTTTTGTAATATAGTGTCTCTGGATCTTTAGTCTGTCTTGCGTAACACGCTTTACTCGGAAGTAACCACATCAGCATGCGGCATCCTAACTTCTCTACAGTTTTAATGATCTGGTGACTCTGTGTTGAGTTCAAAGATTGCCGACTATCTGGGTCTTACATTTGTCCCCGAGCTGTCTTTTGCTCTCTAAAGGGGGAGTTTTATTTGAAAATTTGTATCTTCTTGAAGTGAAATTTGCCCCTGGAAACCGTGAACATAAGTCCAAGCATATAAAATCTAGGCCTGTATCCCAGCTGTCATGTTTCAGACCTATAAGATTTAGGTCAAGTGAAAAACATCCCATATATTAGAGCGCCCTTCCATGGTGACTTAGCTTTTTTTTTTTTTTGGCTTTTTTTTTTTTTACAAGGATGATGCCAACAAGTGAAATCAGACCATTCTCTCCCTCAGCGAGTCAGAATATGAATCTGAGGAGAAGAATAAGAAAAGTTTCCCCCACGTTTCTTCGAGCCATTTCTGAGCCACAATAGTTTACTTTTTAATTGCTTTTTTTTTGAGTCCCTCCCTATGTAGTTGCCTGGGGAAGGTTGCAATGTCAGGCGAAAGCCCTGATAATTGACAATTGCTTATTAAAGCATTAATGACACAGTCTCTGTGATTGCTCTCCTCTGGGTCAATTATCTGCGCTTTGACAATACACTCTGCCTGGCTTGTTACTTTCCGGGAAGATGATTCTGCACTTGTGCTTTGCCCCGGAGGATCTTCGTCAAAACTTACCCCAGAACTCTGCCTTTAATTTGAGTCAGAGTCAGCCAGATTATTATGTATGTGAAATCTGCTAGGGGCTCAGACACTACATAAGACACGATGTTAGTCTAATTCGAGTTCCGATATGATTCACAGTGCCTGAGAATACAGCCAGTTTCATTTGCATTATTAAAACCTCAACTATTGAACTCTAAAGGCTGATGGATCTTTGAGTGCTGCGGTGTGCATCAGCCGCCCCACACGGAACCACGCTCTCCAACATGGAAACAAAGATGTTAAGGTTTTTGGAAATTAGCTTTGAGTCCCAGCATGCCCTGCTGTGAGGAAAGATGATTGCTCATTTTCACAGTACACCTGGTACCAATCCTACAACACATGTGCCGAAAGTAAACAGTAACTCTATCTGGAGGCTGTTATAAAAATAATTTCGTTCATATAATACAGAATTTCTAAACTATTAAAAAAAGACTAACCTAAAGTCATGCTCTGTTTTTTTTTATATAAAAATATATTCTGTGATGACAGAATAAATCAAAACAAATGGCTTATTTGTTAATTTGTTTTATTCCAAATCTATGAAAGCACATCTCTTGATAAATGCAATCGTATAGTTACGGTCAGACAAACAGAACCTGCCTGGTACTGCTGAATCTGATACCCGCCTTTGCTAATAGAGGAACGTCGGTCCAAATTGGTTCCTGCTGTCAGGGTTATAATTTTGACAGGCTATTATCTGTAACATCTGAGTTTACAGTGCAGAACAATGCTCTACAACCTCTCCGAAGTCGTCGAAATCCGGTGCCTGGGCAATGACTTATGGCGTCAGACACTGATGAAAAAAGACGTCTTTTAACGTCAGCATGATATGCGGCCATTCGCCCTCATAGTTTAACGTTACTTTGTGGTGTCAGGGGGAAACAAGAACAAAAGTTAAGGCAGTGAGAGTCCGAGTAGGGCGGATGAGAGGGGTGGTGGATGGGTCCAACAGACTCCAACTCTCACCCGGGAGAGCAGTGTTCGTGTCCCATAAGATGATACAGCCAAACCCTGTTCTTTTTTCCTAAACCCAACCATGTGAGTTAGTTGTTTGAGAAAAAGTTATGTCAATTGGCGTTGCTGTACTGACGTAGTGCATTTATTTTGAAAGAGACTGTATGTTAACGGTAAATTTCCTGTATAACAGAAGTGTATTTGAAAGAAGGCAGTGCATTTAACAGGCAGAACTTGACACGGCATCCCAGAAGATCAACAACCAATGCACCCAGGGTGCCTTTCACCTTTCACTTTGTATCTGGATGCGGAAAGTCCATGACCAAACATCGATATGTGACGTGGTCAGAGTGAGAATGTGTTGCCAGGTATAATTGGCAGTGCACAATTCAAGTCCAGTGCAACATTCAGTACCAATGCAGGGAGCAGTTTTGATGTAGTGAGAGTAAGGGTGTCAAGTTCAAGGCTGTGGATGGACACTTAGCATGTCCAATTTCATGCTGCTCTCCTCAAAGCTCAGTAATTCAAAATGACCCCTTTAACTCAAACGTTAATGACTCCCTAACCTTAACCTCGCCTTAAAGGTGTACTGTGCAGGAACTTTGCCCCTGTTTGTAAACAGCATTGCCAGCGAAACTGAACAACAGCTTGGTGTCATGTCTCATGATATTTGTTTTATTTTTATTTATTATTTTTTTGGTGCTGTGTCTGTGATTTTCGTAGCTCCCTCGTCGATGCGTCCTGCTTATGGTCTGGCACCTGGCTGCTACCTTAATATAAAGTCCTGACCCCACCTGCACGCTGGTTTAGGAACATCCCGAACACAGCAAAATAAGAAGAAAATAATCAGAGTCTCTGCAGATAAATACACCGCTACACAGTAGTGGGTCATGAATGATGACTGGGTGGGATTATTTTTAGTATGAGTCTATACATTGTTTTTCTGTTTGTTTGTTTTATTTTAGGAAAACCATGCATAGAATAGCCTTAAACAAACCGTAGCTGCCTTGTGAAAGAGTTGCAGAAATGATTGAAAAAATATATCAGCAGCATTTTGTCTGGCAACAGGACTGGCATTGCTGCAGGGGTGTAAATATAGAAAGTGCAGGCAGTGCGGCTGCAGCGGGGCCCCTTGGGATTGAGGGGCCGGATTGCCTCTTGGAAAATGGTGCGCTTTTCTGTATGTGCCCTCAAAAGGCCAACCCGTCTCCATCATGGTTTTCTGGTAATCTATAACAAGTTTTATACGTCTTCTCTATAAACTATTAAAACTAAAATCATATACAGATATGTAACGATGATTGCTGGGTAATGTGTATGTTGATGTTGTCCAATATCGAGTCTCTGTTTAATTATATAACGAGACAATACGGCAGTAGCTAGTTTCAGTGCAAAATATCTTAAGACTGACAAGCTGAGCACATCTGCAAGCCGATATAACATAAAAGCTAAGACACCCTGTTTTTCATTAGGGCGCATTATAACTATGTAGTGCCACTGCATTACTGATTGATAAAATGAAAGCTCCACACCTGTAAATGTGCACATTCATGTCATGTATTTAACATACTGGCAAACAATTAACAGGAAAAGACAAGTGACAGTTCGAAAGGGAGAAATGGGAGGAAAAGAAATGGACTGTGATGAAACGATGTCGGGATACAAGCAAAGTTTTTTACAAAGAGAGTTTGATTAAGGTGGCAGCTGGTGCTACCACCTGGTACAGTCACACATCGTTCTGATCCTTTGTTTACCTGTGTTTGTGAGGCTCCATGAGAGCTAACCTGTCCTGTGTTGATGAAGTTTCGTAGACATCACTGATGTAAAAAGTTAAAACATGGCCACATACGTGTGCGTAGTGTTTAAAAACGGAGCTGTAATCAACACTTCCTGCTGTCAAATGAGGTTATGATGGAGACACAGCACAGATATTCATTTTCACAGACAGTACAAAGATTTGGTAAAGTGATGCTGTGGGCAATACAGTCCAGGCTGTATTCCAAGCGGAGGGAGGAAAACAGGAAAAACAGATCAATTTCTGGATTTCCGGGCAGAGGGCAACAGCGCAACAAAATTTGGGATGTCCAGCCCTCAGGGGGAGCTCTGTGTTTCTCTCTACAGCTCATCACATCGGAGTGCTGCCTTATTTATTTATTTTTTTTACAGTTTCGAGCCTCCCTAGGCATTTCTCAGCCCCTCTATCTCTTCATCTCCTCTTTTTTCTCTCTGTCAGCATTGAGTTGTCCAGCTGTGCCGTCTTTAACCTGATTCACAGAGTGAACATGAAGTCAGGCGAGGGGGGAGAAAAAGAGGGAGCTTCTTTAGGAGGACAATAAAGGGGGAAAATGTGAAAGGAAAAGAATGGTGGCCGAAAAGAGAGAGAGACAAACAGAGGGAGGAAAGAAGAGTACGGTGGGTAGAATTAGAGTGGGAGGGAGAGGGGGAGGGCAGGGACACAGTATTAGTACAATCAGCACAATAATCCCTTCTGTTCCAGCCTGGGCCTGTGTAGGATTTTCAAATCAATTTCATTTTCACTCATGATGCTACAGTGGGAGAGCTGAGTGGCTGCCAGTTGGGTCATTATCATCTTGTCCCCATTTTGGCTTGGGACAGAGCAGAGGTGAAGGGGGGAAAGCTTCGGGGACGTGGATTTTTGGTTGATATTCTGCCAATTCTGCAAAGTTTTGCGAAAGGCTTTTGGACTGGCTCTGAGTCATCACAAGTTCCAGAGGCTTTCATCTTGGTCGGTAGGATCTGAATAATGGCCCTGCAGAGACAGTGTGAAGTCTTTTGACATGGCAGAAGAACAGAGTTCTGACGCTCTCATCTGACACACCACACAGCCCAGTACAGTTCAGTGGGCTCTCTGGGCCTCTTTCAAAGCCTCCCAACCAGATATGCTCTCAGACTGTGGTTTGATGTTTGCTCGTCCATCCTCAGAAAACATACCAGGACACTTTGAGCTCTTCATTATGTGTTTTGAAAGTGTTTTTGTGAATAACTCAACCACGGAACCCCAGACCTGAAATGTTTTTTTTTTTATATAACTGAATATTAAAGCAGTGCTTCTACCTAAAAGCAATTCCACTCCATTTCCCCCTTTACCTAGTCTTTTGTTGGGCAAGCCAGACTGTCTCTAAGTGCATATTTAAACTACTCAGCAATTTCTCACAGCCTCTGGCTACCTATAGGCAGTGGCAGTAGAAGTGGAGTGGAAGAGTATTCTTATTGCTCTCAGAAAACCTCAAAATGTCAGAATGTCACAGAGCTGCAGCAGATGTAGTATAAAAAATGGGACAGTGTCAAACTGTATGTTCCACGTAATTACTATCCATACCCTAATGTACTGTGCTGTGTGGTAATAGCAACACATTGTGTATGTATGTCTCTCCCACTGTACTTTATGATTACATCTTCTGTTCCCGCAGTATTTGTCATTATAATGGAGCTGCCATCTTTCAGAGGTTGGGCATCATTACTTGTGTGCCATCATGATTAATAGCAAAATCTGTGCAGCTGCTTAAAAAGCACAAGTGCTTCAATTTGACTGCCATTACCCAGACACTGTGTAACAATTTAGCTGTTACATAAACCTTAGCTAGAAAAATCTGAGCGCTCACCAACACCTCTGTGTCACCCCCGACATGAAATAGGACAAATGAATCGAGTGAATGAACCTGGGTTGTGCTCAGTTCAGCTGGAACTGTGAAAGCATTTTAAATAATTTTAAATCTGTCAGTCAGTCAGGATGAATTCAAATTAAAGCTGAAACATGTGGGTTTTAGCTGGGATGACTCCCGTCCCCGCAGCTGTAAATCCACATGGCTTTAAAGCAGATTAGAGGGCCTGCAGTAAGTATAGCCCGGGATGAGCGCACTCATTGTTTACCTCCCATCTCTTCCAAGATCAGCAAAAATTTGCTTGCTGACCCACTGACACAGACTGCACAAGATGGCGTCACACTGTGATGATAGATGTGGTTTCAGAGTCGTGACGATGTCATTGCTGGATGACGGTGCTCACTTTGGCAAAGCTGTGGCATAACCAGATACAACAGCTGTTTGTATGCACGCCTCAATAACTGCGACTGAGAGGTTCAGACACTAAACACAAAATAATTTCCCTGCTTTCTTATAAAGCAATAAAAAAGAAGGAAGGACAATGAATGCTTCAAACCTTTTGTGCAAGTTCGATGTTCACCAAGGTCATGTGACATGTCTGTGTGTATTTTGAAACTCTTGTAAAATGAAGGCATTTTATCTGTCATTTTTACTACTACTACATACTGCCTTTTCTCACTTAAAGGGACAGTTCCCCCCAAAATCAAAAGTACACATTTTTCTTCTTACCTGTTGTGCTATTTATCAGTCTAGATTCACTCAGCTTGTGATGCTCAAAGCACCAAAAAAATACATTTGAAAAACTCAACAGCAATGTCTCTTTGATCTGACATCAGATGTGACGGGACAGTCGATATAGAGATACATTTATGTGCCGATTGCAGAGAGTTGCATTGAATAGTGGTTTTTGTGGGTATTTATTGCATTGTTAATGTGCCTGATATTCTGGAAACCTGCCTGTGAAGTTTTGGTGACGTGTGCACACTGTCCGCCGGTCAGCCAAACTTCGGCTTACATCAGCTGCGCTCCGCCTGCGCTGACAGTAGAGCTGGTTTCAGCTGGCGAGCTTTTAGCGCACCTTCGGCGAAGCCTTTTGGCACGAAACTTTCATTGCGCAAAGCTGGATCTGTCGACACCTCCCCCTGCTGCGCCGCCACACCCATCTCAGCGCACCTCGGTCTGCCAAACTAGCTCTGCGAGGGGTTCGCCACCCTGCGCCACCCTGCGCTGCACCGGGAAACTAGAGCCCTCAGTCAGTCTACTTCTCACTGTCATTACATGAGCTTTTATCCAGACATTTCCTGATACAGATTCTTTTGAATTGAAGCAGCTGATGGACAGTATTTTGCACAATATTGTTTACGCATTGTTTAACCTGCTCCTGAAACCTGGCACCTCTTAGTCGAGTCATCTAGCTGGCCGGCTCTGGCCCACAGGCCGTATGTTTGACACCCTTGTTGTAGAGGCTGCAGATGCAAAGTGAATTTCCAAACATGTAGTTTAAATGCTTTTTCTACTGTTGTCATCTGAAGAGTTCACTGAGCACTGTGTATGAACAAAAAAGTAGAGCGGCTTGAACTCTTGAACACATGATTGATTATTATTATTTATTTATTTATTTATTTATCGTAAATCTCGTTAAATATTAAAAAAAAGGAAAAGGAAAGATGAAATATGATGGTCTTTGAGGATAAAATGAGCTGTTATTAGACTTGTTAAAAGATTAATTCCATCAGTGCAAATTACTTTGGAAGCAATTAGCGAGTAAGGGGGGAAACAGGCAGGTCCTGGGGATGGCGGCAACTTCTCTGATAAAAAAAGAAAAACGAGTGCCTGTGTTTGTGAAGAACTACTTATTTACGTTATTCACGTGCAGTTTGCCACTGTGGTTAAATAATATGTGTTATGCAGGAAACACTTGTCTCAAAAAATACATTTGATGCATTCTCCATTTCAGTCCGCTGCCTGTGATGATAGAGCACTCTTTGAGGTGTTTTTGTATTTGACATAATAATCCTGAGATTGATTTGAATCAAGACACATTTGTTGTTTAGCACCACAGTGTTAAGTGGGTTTTCAGCTGCATGCCATTATTTTGCAGTGGTACACGTTGCAGAGAAACGTTGAGTGCACCCCTGGGGGAACTCTTTGAATTTGTTTCAAAGGCATGCTGTAAGTGGCCTTAATGGCAACATGTTTTGATCTGCGTTATCCTACTGAGTTTTACTTTCCATTTCAAAAGAAAGGAAAATGAAAAGGCCACCATGGTAAAGGTGTAGGAGATTAATTAGAGTTTCTCTCTTGAGCATTTGGCATTTGAGGAAATGGGGATGACTCGGTGGCCTACTTGCTCGGCGCTCCCCTCTGATTTGTGTAGCATAAATGTGTCAGATGTGAAAAAGTTTAACTGAAACACTTTTTTGTCTTCCAATTTCTACAGCGTGGCGCCACTGGATTAAACTTTTCGGCGTTAGCATTAACAGGCAGGAGAGAAGAGAAAGAAAAGAGCATTGTTAGTCTCATTTGCCATTAATTATTCCCATTCAATTCAATTTAATCCTCTACCCAATGGAACAACATTGTTTTCAATTACTGGAATCTCACTCGTGTGTCTGCATGGTGTACGATTACCTCCAATTATATCATGTCCCCCAGTGAGTAGTTCAGGTATTGATTACTGCTAGCCCCCCCCCCCATTCATAAAGCTCCCCTTGCCTTTTTTTTTTTTTTTTTTTTTAATGTACCATTGACCCTCAACAAAGCCTTCTTGTCAGCTGCCACCTATGGGCTTGTAGAGAGTTCGGTGTGACCCAGGAGTACATCACAGGCTTGACTAATTCATTATTACCTGATGTTCAGCACTTAAACTACATTAGCTAAAGCACTGTGGTGCACTCTCATTTAAAAGGCTGTTTGTGTATAAAGGCTCTCTCATCACCTGAGGACAAGGGGTGGCATTTGCCAGCGTCTGTCTGGCAGCACATCAGGGAAAGAGTAGAAAGCAAATAAAACCTTGAGAATAAAGTGGTCCTTGGTAACCTTTCTGCAGAATACAATAGAGCGAATTATGTTTTTTTTTTGCCAAAGTCTGCTGAAATAGAATCTAGCATAAAGTCACTGCTTTGTTCCGTCAGTACAACTCAGTGGTTTTCTCTTTGATCAGCTTATGTAAATGTGAAAACTCACGAGAGGATAATTAGGTCATTAAACACCATATTGGGATGTCCTAACAGTGTGGGGGGAAATCTATGGCCAATAGACTAGTCAGATTAGTCAGCAGTATGAAGGGTTTAATTATTTAATTGGAATCTCTTTCATTAATTCACAGTCTAAGCCATCTCAAACATTTGATATTTATGATATGGAGAATTATTTCATGCATATATTAATATAAACTGACATGACAGACTCCTATGTGCATTGACAGATTAAAGGCCCTGACGTAATGCTGCATTCACATGGAATCTGGGGGAAGGCAGACAGAAAACCAGATAGAGATTAGGTTTTTGCTTTTTGCCGTGCTCTATGACAGAAATTACATCCGGATGTTACAAAGCTCCTTCACACAAGGCAAAAGCATGGGCGATCTGGACAGTACTGTACAATACCAGAATATTTACATAAGATAATTTAAATTATTTAATAAATTCGCCATAAACAATTCGACATCACCATCCCAACTGAGGCTGCTGCCGACTAAGAATTTTCCTAGTCGACCAATAGTCATCATTTAGGGCCATTAGTCGACTAGTCGCCCACATGTGTATGATATCAATTTAATTATTAAATGATATATTTTGGTGGTTTGAATTGAAAGTGTGAGAGAGAATAGTATCAGTAACATTGTTAACACTGTGCTACATCGGGGCGTCGGTGGCTTAGTGGTAGAGCAGGCGCCCCATGTACAAGGCTGTTGCCGCAGCGGCCCAGGTTCGAATCCAGCCTGTGGCCCTTTGCTGCATGTCACTCCCTCTCTCTCTCCCCCTCTCACACTTGTCTGCCCTATCAATTAAAGGCTTAAAAATGCCCAAAAATATCTTTAAAAAAAAACCAAAACACTGTGCTACATTACAGAGAAATACAAAACCGTACTAATGAACCTTCATTAATATAGGCCTATATTTTATCTCCAAGTGCACGTCACACACTGAGCGAGCCGCCTGTTAATGACGCTGTGGGCTAATGGGCATGTAGCTACTTCCATGTTTCAGATGATACGTCATGTTTGTAGTCGACCAATGAAGATGAGTTTACATATCACCTTGGGTTCGTCCTTCACCTTCTCAAAATGATCCCACACTTTGGATTTCCTGCCCGACATGTTATTAACTAGCCTGTGGAATAACCACAGGTACCAGCCATGGATATTAGGGGCCGTACACATGCTGTGTTTCATGTTTGTTTGTTGTATTTCTCAGTTTTTTCTGCAACTAAGCGACCAATGAAATCTTACTGACTAATAACCTTTCTGGTCGACTATAAGGCGGCAGCCCTAATCCCAACATACTGTCATGCGTGTTTCGTTTCACTGTCCTGCCATTCCATCTAAATTAAGTTTTTTTATTCCTGTGCTGTTGAGCAGGTATTGTCCTTGTGCCATTTACTGTTTGTCTGGTTGCATGTGAATGCAGCATCAGCAACATTTTGGGAGCTGGCTTGATCATCTCAATTACACAGTTACTAAGGGTACCTCAGTTTCCTCCAGTAGGTGTAGTTAAGTTGTTTGTGACTGAGAGTCATTACTAAATGGGTGTTGCCATGCATTTAGTATTGTTAAAGTCCATGTGTTCTCATCCTTAAAATGACTTTTTTTAAATATAGTTTGATGTTGTTTATGAACACCAGTGACTCAACATTACCTGGCCCTGAAGGACATTCCTACATAGCTTTCAAACCCACATTTTGACCTGTGCTGTCTGCTTTATGTGCCAAATAAGCATTCATATGCCCAAAAAGTTCATTAAAGTTGTGTTAAGTTTTCAATTTGCTTAATTATTATAGCCCCTAAAATGCAGGAGTTTGCAGAAATCTGCATTTTACTGCTTCGTCTCGCACTGCCGGAGGACGTCACGCAATGTGGTATGCCTGAAGTAAACATTGTACCCAAAGACTAGGAACAGGTGGCCAAGTACAAATACACAGTCCCTTGGAGAGATGGCAGTAACAGCCTTCTTTGTGTCTTCAAACAGAAAAGAAACAAAGGAAGGAAACCGCTCAGCCTATTTAACCACGGCTTGGTTCAGAGTCTTATAAGCCATCGCTCAAAAATGATGTCTGTTTTATTTCTTGGGGGCATTTTCATTCTATTTTTTATATCCCTGCAACAGAGGCTGTCAAAAATAAATCATACACAGGAAGCCATGGTGTTGTGACTTGTTTGATATGTTTGGCATGTTTAAAAATTTAAAGTATTGTTTTTGTGTTTAGGCTTGTGTTTTTTTATGTGTCATTATGATTGCTGTACACCTACAGTTTGTTTGGGTGTGTGTCCGTTTTCTGGTGTTTATGTGCGTGTTTCCCACTAATGCCAGGAACCCTACTGCACCAGGGTTAAAAGGATTAGAAGCCTCTATAGTTATCCAATCAGCCGTGGCAGAATACACCAAAAACGGGTTGGCAGACACTCTATTTACATCACCACAAGCTGCAATCATCACTTCTACCATATTGTATTATCAGAAAGGATGCATAGTGCAACCATGCTGCTCCATTCAGAATTTTTTGGGGGGCTTTTTAATTTAATCTGTATTGACATAACACATTAAATAGATATTTTCAAAAGTCTACAGACCTGAGGAACTGGCTTCCTCTGGTGTGTGTGTGTGTGTGTGTGTGTGTGTGTGTGTGTGTGTGTGTGTGTGTAGAGGTGTGAGATGCATCCACAGTGAACTCTGTCTGACTCACTTTCAGAGCATTGATTTTTCTTTTTTATCCTGCGTCTTCATATTACATTTTAAATTTGGATTTATTTTTCCAGTGCAAGACTGATTTTGCAACCCTCGCCTAAATTAGCACACTAACACTCTGATATGCTTTAAAACACACCCTTGCACACAACATTTGAAGGTTCCCTTGATCCCTAAAATTGACTCTTACATCTCTTTGAAGGAGCACCGGAGGCTACAGACAACACCTGATGGTTTCACAAGATCTGATTTCAAAACTGTGGTTACTTATTCTGCTAACCAAACTTTCATGTCTCATGTTGATGGTGAAGCCGCAGAATCGTTTTCTTATGGGTAAAATTTCAATCTCCACCATGCTGCCCTGCATAGGGAAAAGACTTTAGCTGACCTCAGAGTGCAGAACTGAGGAAAAAAAGGACTTTAAAGTTGTTTTGGTGTCCAACTAAATGGATTGTAGGCAAGATACTGTAAATGTGACCGTTTTTTTTTATGATTAATTTATTTTTAAATGATGTTATTTATTCACAAAAAACAACTTAACCTCATACTTGTCCTGTGACCTTGAAGATTTGTGACGAGATGAGTTAAATCAGGCAACTACTTTCAACGTGCCGTTCTAAAAACATGCCCATTCACAGCAATGCAACTAGATGAGATGGTGTATCGTCTGTATGCAGCAACTCAAGCTCATTTTGTGGCTAAATATAATTTATAGCTTCTTAAAATATGAATGAGGATAGTGATAGTGAGATACTGGCTACAGCTGCATTTGTAGTGGCGATGAAACGGTGAAAAACAGAAATGAAACGAGCATCAGATGGACTGTATTCATAATCAATACACCACAATATTATAAATAACCAGCGCCAATTAATCAAAAAAGGAGAATGCGTGTCTGTGTGTGGGCGGGGCATAAGCACATACAGCGAGCAGCAGCAACCCACCATCCGACACAGGCACACGTGAGGACAGAAACAGCAAGTGAACATGCCGTCTGTGGTCATTTTGATTGACCAGCAGACTTCAATACAAGCTGATTGGCTGTTGAAGCAGGTGATGTGCTTTACGTTCTAAAACCAGCCACTGGTGATTTGACCAGCTGAGTTAGAGGTGACACCATCAACTTTCTAAAAGGGTTTCATCTTGTCGTGAAAATTTGATCTGAACTGGGCTTTATATGGAAGTTAGGGTACTCTGCATATCATGAAAGTATCCACTTAAAGGGACACCGTATAACAGTATAGTGTATCATAACAATGTGAGTAGTATGTGCAAATGAACTGTGGTAAACTTCCCTCCATCTTACCAGCGCCCAGATCTCCCTGCTCATCTCACAACTCCAATTTGCTGGGAGACGCATTACATGTCATCCAGTGGATTTTCATTGGCTCAAGGGCTGCTGCTCAAGCTTCAGATCGTACTTCTGATCAGCATGATCACTCGGCCATCACCGCAGAAACAGAGAAGTGGAGATAAGGCTGCCTCTCTTTCTTTCTCCCAAACTCAGATCAAACAGTAAAACTAAGCAGTGCTGATCAAATATTAACCAATATTCTGTCACTGTATTACCTAGTTCTTCCATAAAATGTTTCCAGGAACATATTTTATTCTTTATTCTTTATTCAGGATCCCCATTAGTCATTACCGCAGTAACTCTTCCTGGGGTCCACACAAAAACAAGACAAAATATTAAATTATGACATCGTAGACATTTTATAACATCCACAAATTCAAATAAAAACCCAAACAAGAGACAGCAGTAGTTATCTCACATTTACAGTGTCATCATATCAGTAGATCATAAAAGCAAACCAACAGAGCCCATAACCTACACTCACAGAATTAACTGCATGAACTATATGTGACTGCACAAAACATGGTTGCACACTGAGGCATCACCCAAGTGAGCGCCACAAACACACATAACCTTCACAAACATTACATCATGTGCTTGATTATTGCTGTCCTTAGTTCTTTTAAATAAGTAATCCTCCTGGTAAGCTGGGTTAAGTATAGTGGTATACTTAACCCTATGTTACAATTGCTCTGTAGATTACAGTTTTCTTTAAGAGTAGTGTAAAGCCTCCTATGCAGGCATGTCTGGTTTCATGATGCTGTTGGTCAATAGCGTGTGTTATGTATAAATATCGGTGTGTTGGCTTTCTTAAGGCACAGATATTTCTTATGTGCTGGATTAGGCTGCCACTCTGTCCTCCACTCTCAACCATGACAGGCTGGAATACATTCCCTCCACACTGTTCCTCACAGAGCAGTGAAGGACAAGACGGGCAGCTCTGTTTTGAACGAGCTGAATTTTATTAAGCTTAAGTTTCGAGGCACTAGACCACATTGCTAGACTGTAGTCCACGTGTGATGTGACCTTTGTTAAAAACATAAGCACACTCTCTGAAAAGTAAATTGCAACCCATGTTATTAATGTGAGTAAGTGTGACCTCTGATGGTTTGGCTGTAATATGAGAATTTGTGAACAGTAAGTGGGCGCCATACTTTTTTGTATTGCAAAAAAAAAGAAGCTTAAAAAACTGAGGTCATATGATAAAACTGTGCAGTGATGATCAAATATGAAGCAAGATAATGTTACTGTGTTGCCTATTTCTGGCCACAAATGTTTTCAGAAACACATTTTAACTCACCATTTAACTGTAATTTGAGATCATTTGTTACCAGCCGGCTGCCATATTATTATTTCCTGTGGATAAATGGACAAATTGCAGTTTGTCACCCACCAGGTTGAGCATTTATTGGTCCAGTGCAGTGCAGTGCATTCTGATAGGTGTAGGTCTTCTGCCTCTTGAGTCTTTGATGGTATATCATCAGCTCATGTCATAAGGACCAACCAATATTATAGGCTGTTTCCTAACCCTCAAAATTGCAAGTTGCAACACAAAAAACAGTAACTTCACGCATAGGTAAACAAAGTATCTCAAGTGCAGTGACACAAAGCCAGAGAACCTTGAGAATTCTGCCTTGGTTTCTCCAGAACAACACAAAACCCACTATGTTCAACAAACAACAACAACACAAGAGATAAGGTATATTTGTCCACATGATAGAGCAGGTCTTTATTCTTCCAAAAATGACAAAGTGAAGTGATGGTATTTTGCCTTTATGTGACAGTACACTGTTTTCATAAAAGACACAAACAGATAAATCTTATTACCAAAATAGTTCTCAATACAACAGTCTTACTGTCTGTGTTCTGACTTGGCAGAAACCAAAGAGTCTCTCTGTCACTCCACAACAGCTTTTTTTCTGTTAAGATGAACTCTGTGGCAGGGCTCGTCCAAGGCTTAGACACAAATCCTCTCTATTTATATTCAGATTCAGACTGAGGCCCACACTCACTAAAGACTTCTGCCACAGCGACACCAAAGGAAAGGTATGCCATTCACTGACTGTACACAGTGAGGGAAGAGTTTTTCTAACAGTGTCTGTCATAGACTCGCATAATAAAATGGTACAGCATGCAAATCTCATTATTTTACCTAAAATACGATTTAGGTGAGGGCATTCAGAGCCTCAACTTCCCCTGAGTTATTGTAGATGTTATCAATAGCGGCATGAAGACATTGTGCAAAGGGTTCAGCAGTATAGAATGGCTGCTGTCACTAAAGTAAAGGAAGGGTTTTTTATTGGCTTCCAATGCAAATTCTACTTTGGGGCACACGGTTGCTAGCCTTGGTGGAGTGGTGTAAAGTGGAGACAGGAATGTTGTCTCACTATTGGTTATAAATGGAAATATTTTTAGCAAATAAGACAAGAAATCTGTGATCTTAGCCTGTGCAGCCGAATGACAGAATATATGAAAATATACAGAATATATGCAGAGCTCCCTCGCAGAGCTGTCTTGGTGAATTTTCTCCTGAGGTTCTTTTGTGAAATGCTATTAGTTGTCCAGCAACGAAACGTGTCATGTTTGTACAAGAGAATTCTTAGCTTCGCCGTCTGATAGTCAGCATTTTCAGACTGGCCCTGCAGTACCCTGCGGTACCCCGCTGTGCTCTCAGCTTGATGCACATCCCACTTCTACTCTTACTCTGTTCTTAATTCGTCTCGTCTCCGCTGCTGTTCTCTTCTTTCAATTTATTTCAATGTCTCAGTTGTCCCAAACTGAGCTGTCTTTAAAACCTTAAATCTGTCATGGGCTTGTTAAAAGGCATTGTGAAAGATTTTGCCTTTTCAGAAAGTGGCTTTTGGATAATTGGATATTTTTATCCAGCCCAATCACCAGAATAAATGTTGGCACAGCAAAGCACCACCATGTTACATTTGTGTGTTTCACATGTGGTGGATATGTTGAAACTGTTCATTTCATTACGTGCCAATTTACAATTTTATGTTGTGACGGCACTGTGGTGATGTGTGGTAAGGTTTAAGCACAAAAACCACTTGGATAAGGTTAGAAAAAATGTCATATTTTGGCGTAAAATGTCCGGTTTGGTCAGCACAAACTTGGCTGAAAATGCTCCAACATCTTGTTAAGAATTGTCCGGTGTTGAAGGCACAAACGAGGCTGAAAATGTGCTGACATCTCGTTAAAAAACACTCAGTATTGTCACCACAAACACAGCTAAAAATACCCAGATTTTTATTTATTTTTTTATTTTCTTTATGATTTAAGTTTATTGAGTATCAAATTTTCAACAACACCAAACCACCTCACAAGGATAAAATAATAAATAATAATAATTAATATTATTGTTGTAATCATTGTTATTGTTGTTGTTATTAATAATGAAAAATAATAATAACAATAAATAAAATTGGTAAGAATTATACTAATAGATTAAAATAGCTGATGTAAATCAAAATAACAGCATTAACATGATATGTAAGTGTACTTGTCGAGTCTAACCATACCACTGTTAAATGTCCACTCACAGTTCCATAACAGATAAGTGTCAAAATAGAGTCCATGTAATAGTGTCCATATAAATATTTCCTACCTGTGGCTGCACCAGCACCACATCCACCCTCCTGTACTCATTACAACCCCAACAAAAGCTGTAGGTACCACTGACAACACGTTTCTGTATGTCTACAACTACACATAACATTTTGTAACAAACATATACGCACACCATGTATATTATGAGCTTGGTACTTATCAAAATCACTCCTCCTGTGCTCAGACACGTGCGTCCCCGTGTAGAGAGTGAAACCACAGAAACATTCCCCAGTAATTAACATTAGCTCTGTTGTGTTGATATAAAATACGCCTCACAAACAAGGCTGAAAGTTCCCCAACTTGTCGTTAAAAATACCCTGTTTTATCACTAAAAAAGCAGTGCAGGCTTGGCAGCCATCTCGCTTGTGTGTCTCATCATCCACCATCCACTCCTCTTGATGACAAACTGAGCTAACTCAGCTAATGCACATGTGATCTGCACTTTACAATTGTTGATATGACATATATGAAACATACAAACACATCTACTGTTTACAGAAATGTACAATGCCAATATTTTACTCTGGTGACGTGGCTGTTTTACCTGCACATCTCTGAGTGTGTGTGTTCAGTCGTTTTGGTAATTGTGCTCCTCTTTATGCTCCATATGCTTATGTTCTCCTCATATTGCTTTTGATGTATCTTCATTTTGCCTTCCTGCTCCAGTTTGAACTTCTCTGAGTGAAATGTGTGTTTTTGGCCACAAACTGAGCCGCCTTTCTCTAGAAGTGTTTCAGAGGGCCAAGCCTTGGATACATGCACCAGCTGTGTATTTTATCCTCTCTCTCTTTCCGAGTGAGCAAAGTGCTCTCCCTTGGGTACTCTCTCTTTGCTCTTTGTCCTAGACTTACAGTAGCAGTTATGGCCCGTTGCACCATATCTGTGTCATTGCTTAGACACATTCTGAGGAGACTCGATATGAGGAAACTGTTAGTGGAGTGGGGCTTTCCAGTATTATGTCACACAGCGGTATTACAAAGACAGACTTTGACTGATGAAAAGTTGAAAATGCGGCCCAGAAGTTCCCGCAGTTCCTGCAGCCTTCTCCGGAGATAGCTTCTGTCATGCATTTATCATAACCTACCTCTGAAAGTTTAGAGATTCTTTCTTATGCCAAGACACTGAAGAAATCTCTTTGCTTCAAAAAAGGCTTCAGAATAATGGAGACATCACAATCATTACCCTGAGGACATATGGTAGACCTACCCACGATCCCTTCTCTTCTGCTGCCTTCCTGGTAGATCGAAACAGTTGTACTTCCCAGGAATTTAACCCTGTGTAAACAGCAAAGGAAAGAGCACGGGAAGATGCAGGCGATGGTGATGATCATGACGACAGCAGGAATACAATAATGAAAATAATGATCATAAAGCCGAGTAGGAGGACTGGTGGTGGTGCTAATAAACTGTCATTCCAGAGAATATCCAGATTTTAATTATGGAAATGAGCTTTTCTCATTATCATTAGCACTGGGATGCTGTCATTAATGTCCTTTTTGATTGAATGTGCTGTATTTACATCATTTTTTGTGCTCACCTCGGCACCATTCATCACATGAGCATTTACAAAGAAATCTATCTCAGCAGCGAGGTAGAAAGAAAGGCAGAGACAAATCACAGTTCAGGGGTGCCATCCAGAACCTTAAACTATGGGAAATGATTCATTTATTGTCAATTAATTTACCCATGGATCACTTTGGAGCACGTATAAGTAGCTGAAAAAGGCACACACAGTAGAGGGTGAAAGGTGTATTGCATATTGAAGCCATTTTCTTTTTATTTCTTTGTAAATTTTCAGATTGATTTATTTTTTTTCGTCAGTGCATTTAGATTAACATTAATGCAGTTGCTCTCTGCCTGGTCCGCCTCTATCCTGGGGTCAATGCCTATTGCAGGAGTAACATCGGGTGTAATTACCTTGGCTGTAAGCTCTAAAGTTTCACATTCAGAGGTGCTGTAGAGCTACAAGTCAGCACTATTCTGCACACCAGGGTACAAATCAAAAAAGATGGGATACTTGTGTGGCCTTGTCCCTACAGCTTCTGTTCTGCAAGAAAAATACAGTCAATCAGAAATGCCTCTGATCAACCTAATTTTCACCATTTCCAAAAATATGTCAGTCACTGTGGCAACGCTGTTTGGTTCAAAACATGTTCTGGTTTCATGGAAATCATTTGATTATGAACCAAAGGATCCGCGAATCCCAGTGATTCCTTCCTTCACAGTGTCACAACTCTGCTGTTTTGATTATGTAAGAGCTGTACTGTGGAAGAAGTCGAATGTTCTACGCTGTGCCTCCACAATACTTTATTGACAGTAAGACAGAAATATCACAGCAGAGTTTTATCATTTAGTGTGATAGCACGCAACAACCCAAGAACTTTATTTTTTTTTTCATCCAGGCTGGTGGAAGAAGAAAAAAAGTATTTTGAGCAAACTCCTCTATCTTTGGGAAGTCTATTGATTCCATGAGTCTAAAAGCACTTTGACATGGTGCAAGATCTACAGCTCCATCCTGCCTGACTTATCTCGGATTCCGAGCTGGTTAATCCAGCATATGGAGCACAGTGAGGGAGTGATAAATGTTGTGTTTGTATGCTGTGAGGAGAAACAGAGGGAGAGATCACAGGATACAAGAAACAAGACACACTATCACAGCCGAGACAAAAGAGGCAGAACCTGAGGGACGTGTTTCCGAGTGCACGCCTGCTGCTTCTGACGGTACCGCCGACTAAGAGGTGTGCGTGCAGCTGGATTTAACAAACTGCGTTCTCTCTGAGCTGATGCTAGTGTGAGTTAGTTTTGGGTTTCTGCACTCATGTCTGTTTTTAACTGATAACAAAACATTTTGACAGTCTTAATACTTTCCTATGTTATCAAGTGTGTTTCCCAATGCATGTGTGTTCGTGTTAATATTCAAATGTGTTGTGCGCATTAGGGTTTCACCATTGCAGTGATATAATGTTCGGGGCTTAGGCATGTGTGTCACTGTCAGAAACAGTAAAACACAAAAGAAAATCCCATTAGCTACAGGGAAGAGCTAACAAGTGAGGAGAGGCTTATTTAATGCAGCAGAATAGCCGCTTCTCTTGTTGCCAGAATCTGCCAGGTGTCTCTGTTTGGTTGCCTGTTGGAGAAATTGAGACCCCCTCTCCAGTCCCACCCCCCAGCCGCTGTATGCAATATTTTTCTTAAAAAAACATAATGTATACACTTAACCTTTGTTCCACCTCATTACAGAAAACAAAGAGACATGATGCCAGTTTTGTCTATGACACACAAGCTGGCACTTGAAAGGAAATCAGCCTCATATGATTTGGCAAAGAGAGACTGATGAGAGGCAGAGCAAGGAGAGACGTAGGGAGGGAGAGAGAGCTGGAGAAGAAAGAGATTGATCACTGAGTGGGTGGAAATGTCAGTGTGCTCCAGGCTGTGCATTTTCCACATGTGGAAGCTGCCATTTGTGCTCTTTTTCACACTTCTGTCTAATGCTCTCTCAGACTTCACCTCACAAGCACCTCCAGTCCCTCGCTCTCTGTCTTCGTCCTCTGCCTCTTTATATCAGTCACAGATATGCAGTGGATAATATTCCCGTGAGAACATATTGTGCCTTTCCTTTCGTTTATAAGAAAAGATTTGCCCACATTTTTTTTGGCTAAAACACATCTGAGAATGTACATTTTTCTCTGTGGTTGTGGTATTTCGGTAATGCTTTTGTGCAGCCCTTTTTTTTTTTTTTGTTGCAAGTGCATCGCTGGTCCCTTCCTTTCATCCCCACCATCATCCCCCCAGCATTACATTTTGTTACCTCTCCTCCTCTTCTCTCTACTCCTTTCCAATTTTCTCCTTTCTGCTTCCTCCAGAGGAAGCCAGCTCTTCTCCTTAATTGACTGGTTTTGTCAAACTCCCATATCCACTGTTCAAGGACGGGGCTGAGAGAAGAAATATGTGTGTGCAAATGACTCAGTGTGTTTATTGATGTTTCCCTATGTGTGTGTGCGGGAGTGTGTTTGTGTGCACTCACAGCATGTTACTGTGCTTTGCCCCCTCATCTAAGCCTCTGCCAGGCACGTTAGCTTGCCCACCCAGGAAAGCCAGGATTTGCAGAGAGGGCCATAATTATAATCAATCATATGGCAAAGCCACTTCTGAGACATGCAGGAATTTCAGCCTCCAATGCCCCACTGCTGAGCAGCATGTGAGCCCGCCAATTAAGACCCCTCAGCTCAGCACTTTATACTCTCGGTTCTGTCACATTGTTGAGGAGGGGATCCTCTGGGCTTCAGCCAACAATCACCCAACATGTACACAGCATGCAGCAAACACAGCAGGAAGCATGATGTTTGTTCCCTGCTCAGCATTGTTTGTTGACGGGATATTCATGGCGTGCATGCTTAGCGGACACCGCCCTCATTTTGCTTGCAGAAAAACCTGAATTTTTCATGACAAAGACTCATGTGTGTGTGTGTCATGTATCACTTGAAACGAATGTACATGGCGCCCATCATTACACATGTATGACACAGAATTAGGGTTGTGTGATACAGAAATTCCCCGATTGACGATGTTGCCAGAAATAAAACAATGACATATAAATTATCGTCCAAAAAATAAGCTGAAGACAGAGACGCTGATATAAATGTCTATAGACTGGAGATGTGTATGTTGCAGTACCCATAAGTGGCCACAATGTATAGACAGTAAGCACTATTTTACACAAGTTCAAGCTGAGATCAAGAAAACAGATCATCCAAGTGTTGAGATTGTTTTTAATTAACAACCAATCATCTGCCCTCGCACAGTAAAAGAGAGACCACTGGTTGCTCTGTATACAAACGTAAATCAAAACTAGTGTTGGGTGCTCTTGGAGAACGGGAAACAACAGCATTGACAGGAAGGCACTCCAGGCAATCCAAAAAGAATATAGAAAAACAAAGAAGGAAATATTAAAAAGCCTTTATTGTAGTGGCTAATTTATGACAAGAGCCAACATATTTCGACCACCGCAGGTCTTCATCAGGACAAAACATACAATACAGGTATGGCCCCACCTATACAGTGGCGTTGACCAATCAGAGGCCATCACATGACCCATATAATTGCATGGCAGGTGAAACAAATAGACAATAAAGAGAAAATAACAAGTAAATAAAATACAGAGCGGTGTGAGAAAAGATACCCAATAATCTTAACCTACAGGCTGTGAGAAGACTGTTGGAGCCTGTAGGGGATAGTGACAAATCACAAAGAAATAATGTTAAGTCTATATCCTCATTGAGAACAGGATATTTTAAAGCATCCAATTGATGGATCCCTCAACCTCCACCCCCCGACAAAGGTTTAATGACATTGCGGTGTTTTCCTCTCCTTTATTGTTTGGTTTAAAAACCAATGAACTGCCAAAAACTTTTTTTTTTCCCAGGGAAATTACGTACAACATCAGACCTATGCCAGCATATTCTGGCTTTTTTTTTTTTTTATTTGTTATTTCTTTTGGCTGTTGCCTTCATGTGACATGCAGCAAAGAGCCAAAGGCTGGTGTCAAATCCACGGCTGCTGCAGCATGGACTTTGCCTTTGTACATGGGATGCTTGATCTATCCACTGAGCTACTGGGCACCCCGTTGTTTTCTCTTGTTTACTATGCTACAACAATATGGTGAAGCAGAGAGAAAGCCAGAGAAAGAGACTTAATATAGTGCAAAATTCATAACAGGCATTATAATTGAATATCTCTCTGTTATGGACACATAGGGACCATTATGGTTGCCAGTCAACATGGTGTTCAACAACACTCGTCATATTGCCTAAGCCTTTACATAATGCAGTGTAGTGACTTTTTAACAAGACAAAATGTTTAAACAAGCCACTGAACTTGTTCCAGACGTGTGTTCTGGGCTAACAATAAACCAATTTAGTTGATTTGGCGACTCCTTTATTCTTGGTAAAATACTAGCTATATGCTCACCATGACACAGAAGAGCAACAGTATTGTCCATATGTAATCATTATTCCATTCAGAAAAGTCAGTTTTACATGCCAATACTTGAAAGCTTTTCAACATGCTTCCACAATATGGTCAAAAACTGTTAGCTTCCCCTTCCCCACACCTGCTTCCCATTACCTTGAGCTCACCTATATGCCTTTCACACATGAAAGCTCCACCCTGTGTTCAATTTAGAAGCTGCATGTGTATATTTAAATTTACCTTGTGTTAACATGCAGTTTTGTTTCATATTTTGCCAGTGCTACAGTCAGGGCTGTGATAAACCTCTTGGTTATTTTCTTCAGTAATCGATTAGCTGTTTGGTCTATGAATTATCAAAAAATGGGTAAAATGTTAATCAGTGTTTCCCAAAGCCCAAGATGATGTCCTCAAATGTCTTCCAAAGATACTCCGTTTGTAAATACACCACAAAATATTCACAATTAAGAAACTGGATTGAAGAATGTTGACTTTTTTGCTTTAAAACATTACTCAATCTGATTTATTGAGCATCATTTGCAAGTAATTGACACAGTACAGTAACCAGCTCTTTGTCGTGATTTCAGCAGAGCTTATTATACCCGAGCGCTAGCTTTGCCCTGTTGAATAGTGAAAAAATAAAAGCCCAATTTCTTGATTAGCTCTTTGCCAACAAGATGCCTGAATCTATGTTATATAAAACAAAGCTATTATGCCGCGTTTCTTGCATCATCTCTCATTTTGATCCTTAAAAAAGAACTCAATAAGAGGGCGCGCTCATGCGGAAGATTTCTCGTCTCCACTTTGATTACAGAGCTGGCAGGTTGCAGACAAAACCTACTTATGCATTTTCTACTGTGGGATCAGTGTGTGCCTGCAGGCCAAGCTTAGTGCCAGATGCACTGGCCCCTACGACAATCTCCCTAATCTGATTAATCTCTATCCACACACAACATCATATGCACTGTATTTGTGCGGCAATATTTCTTGCCAGTATATGTGGGTTCAGACTGTGACCCTTATTGATTGGATGGAGAGATTTATTAAGTAGGGTTTTTGGCGTTTCATCATGGATGTGTACTGTGTACTTACAGTATATTAGTGGATGTGTGTATGCGTGCGCCATACAAATGCCTATATGGGTGTGCGTGTAGGTCTTTTAAGAATGCGTGGGTGCACATGAAAGTGGCTTTGCATGCACTTGTGGATGCATTTTAAATGTGTTTGAAACAATCCCTACAAATGACTACATATAATTCATAGAGGCATTTAGGCTGCATCAAATAAACATGGATAAGTGTGGCACACGATTTGGTCGAGCAAAATAAAGCGGATCAGAGAGGAATTGTTGTCGGACACAAAATAAAAAGGTGCCTTACTGTCAGTGGTGTCTCTGAGCTAATAGTGCACCCATGCAGGTTCTTAGTGTGAGCCTATCGATGAGCTAAATTCAGTCGTGGTGGTATTCCCAACACATGAAGAACTCTCGGTAAGATGCCCTCAACATGCAGCTTTTTCTGGCCTTTTCACAGTGAAGATAAGATGTCATGGTGTTTGCCCATTCACACGTGTGCATCTGTGTCTGCCTCAGAGTGTGCTTATTGATCTTGTCATTATTATTTTTCTCAAAACAGAATGGAGAAAGGTTTGCTAGTTCTGTGCTGCAAGCTGTGTTTGTGAGTGGTACTGTGCATGTATTTGTGTTTTTATGTGCCCCCTGTGGTGTGCATTGGAGAGTGGAGAAGAAGGGCAAGGCATGTCACTGGTTTGTTCTGTGCAGTTTGCATGCTGTCTAGGTGTTGTGATTGACCTCTAGTTTCCCCTTCTAAGAGATTTGGTGTGGTTGTGCCGCAGCACACCGGAATGACGCTCCGCCACTTTTTTATCTCCAAGCGAAGACATGGAATATTCACAGTTCACATAATCTGGTTGAAATTTTTTTCAGTCCCTCCAGGATTTGGGGGCTGTTTTTGGGATTATTGTGCCCTGAAGTGCCCAATTTAAAGGCAGCTTTTCTCAAAAATTGTGATGAATGGTGTGATGTCACAGGCTTTTTTGTTTGTTTTAAATGAAATTGAAATTACAAACATAGTTGTGATGCTGTCTTGGTGTCCAGCCAGCTATTATGAGCATTTAGAATTTTCTTTCAGAGTAAGAATCTATTTGCTGATGGTCGGGGGGTGGGCAGCAACAACTGACTGCCGTCGATCAGCTGTTAATGCCATTTTACATCCCATTGAAATTCCCTTCTCTTGCTCTCCCTGCCTGGTTAACACAAGCTAATACAGTGTAACATGATCTCATCCCTACTCGTCATATTTTGCCACTTTGGCTGAAGCCCCCCTGCAGCGGTTAACATCTGGCACAGAGCTGTTAATCTTACACCCACACCGAAACATCTCAACTCTGTCAGTAAACCTGTTAATAGCTGTTTGGTGAAATTGTGAAGTTTACGGTTAGCCCTGTTGTTGTGTGTGTGCATGTGTCCCAGGTACAGAGCTCTAGTCCCACTGCCGTCATCTCATGTTAACCAAAAAGAAAGAGAGAAGCTGAGTGGATCAATACACTGCGTGCAGCTCTACAATTAAATTAGATTTTACTCATTTTAAATAGTGAAATTTGCAGTAATAACTGGATGAGATTGCAGGGTTGCACAGAAATCACTGGATTGACTGAATTTGCATTAAAGTAAATGCATCATCCTGGAGGGATTGCTACATACAGTGTTAATTCTGACAGCTACTTTAGATTTAGTCTTAGTCACGAAAGTGCTCATGAGTTGTCACATTTTAGTCATTTTTATCCTTTATAGTTGAAGCGAAACATCATGGCGCAGACTGTTTTTTTAGCTCTTTATTGTCTTGTTTTTGGCGTGTAAAAAAGGTTGTTGACGAAAACTTTTTGTCATAGTTTTCGTCAACAGAATTAGCATTGGTTACATACATTTTTTAAGTGCACGCAAACAGCATTTGAGGGGCATAGTCAGTGTTTTTTTTCTCATTCTTTAGCTTGCTAACTGTTGATTAGTGAAGATGAAACAACAGCAAAACATCCTTTCTTTTCATAGTTATAGCTAACCTTTGTAAACTTCAAAATAGCCCACAACCTAAATGCGTGTGCACACATCTATTGGCAGAAATGATTCATCATACTCATAACTATGTTGTTATTTGTCAGAAGCCTAGAAGGGATCAAACTCTGGAACCAAAGCAAGGGTTTAAGAAATGGTCTAGATCAGTGGTTCCTAACTGGTCCAGCCACAGCGTCCGGATTTCTCCTTAGTCACTACTTGAAGGTCCACAGAATTATATAAATTCAGCGTCGTACTTGCATTAGGCCAGCTCGTCGAGTTAGTTTGCGGTCTCTGTTACGTAGCTGTCTGTTAGTGACTGACTCTACAGCAGGAAACAGCACTTCAAAATAAAAGCCAACCCACTTTTGGACTGTGACCCACCAGTTGGAAACCACCGCTCTAGATACGGCCATGTGCATTTCTCCGTTGTCGCGTCAGCCGCAGTAGTTCTCCTACACAGTTGGCTCAGTTCCACAGCTGCCGTGGTAAATCCCACACAGTGGACCTTTAAACAAATAGCACTGCACCCTTTCTCTTAATACCTGCCCCCCTTTAAACACTGACAACAGAAATACAAAGTGTTTGTGTGAATTAGTGAATGGATGTAGTATGTATCAGACACTGTGACAAGTATTATGTTAAGCTGTGAT
Source organism: Epinephelus fuscoguttatus (assembly GCF_011397635.1). Taxonomy (NCBI): domain Eukaryota; kingdom Metazoa; phylum Chordata; class Actinopteri; order Perciformes; family Serranidae; genus Epinephelus; species Epinephelus fuscoguttatus. The sequence goes on along the minus strand of NC_064756.1, from coordinate 9,397,412 downwards.
GGAATCTATTGAAATCACACTATGGAGTGTTTCTCTGTTAGTGTGTGTGGGTGTGTGTGTGTGTGTATCACTGTGTAAGGCTTTACCTTTTTATAAGATTAAAGACACTATCAGCCCTGGGTATAACCTTTGGCCCAGACATTGTTTTACCATTCCCTTTGATTAAATTTGTATTTTATTAAAAAAGAAAAAAAAGAAAAAGATCTGCACATCACAATAAAACGATGTTTTGGGGCAGAAATCTTCTCTGGTCTAATTGATTCCAATAGGAGAGCAGTTCTTCATCTTTATCCTGCCCTGGGAGATAATTTTTAGACAATCTCATTATACTGGCTCATATTTCCAAGCACGCCTAGGTTCGGGTTCAAATTGTCCTTTCATCTTTTTGCTGTGCTGCTCAACTTGCGCTCGCCACCGTAAGGGGAGTGGGAAGTTCACCAATTCATCAACGTTTTTTATCAATTCCCTTGATATCACTTCTTAATTGAGTGCTGCCGCCTGAGTGAACTGAGGCCAGCTCAGGATACAGCAGAAACAAATTGAGTGGACAATCTACCCTGCAACCACAGGGACATGGAGTGTTAAGGAAATGAAACTCCTCGTCACTATTGAGCCAAAGAAAAAAAAAAAACCTTAGCTGAACTTTGTGAAACAGTCATGCGCTGCACTGAGCGCCACATGCTGTAGCAGCTCATGTTTTAACTACAGGGCCAAGGAAGGCCTGCCAGGGCTTATTCATAATTTAGCCACGACTTAAACCCGGTTCCCCTGTCCCCAACATCAAATTTCTCATTCTTTTAACATCTTGTTGCCAACAGAAGTCAACATCCAGCTGGCCCCGTATCTTCAAATAAACTAATGGTGTTTTTTTGATCCGTAAACATCGTGTTCTGGCCATCTGGCAAAACCCCACTTGGGCATGCTGAAGTTTACTCAGTGACAGTTGTAAGTGCCTGTGGTGTGAGATGTTGTCAGATTCCGACTACTGGATCTTGTTGCGCTTTCAGCGCACCTGTTCTGAAGAGCTGGTTCCTTCTTTTCAAAAGAACAAAATAAAAAATTGAGAGACATTGACACAACACATCTCCCTCCTGTGTGCTAAAGTGGTTTGATTGCTTTTGGCTGCTATGATGGAAACTTTATCCCACTGCAGCAACTCTATCTATCTATCTATCTATCTATCTATCTATCTATCTATCTATCTATCTATCTATCTATCTATCTACAAAAGTGCTCACATGTGCAGCGCACACTTCATATCAGGTTAGGGAAAAAGTATTTCCTGTTGTAGGGATGAATAAAGTTATGTGTATTAAGGGTTATCATGTCCACCTCATCAGGCTTTGGGGAGGTATAAAGAGGAATACTGGATTTCTCTGTAATGATAACTTTTTAGAGCTTTAACATTAGTCTCACTAGCAAAACCGTTCAAGTGTCGTCCTCCTTTGTAAGGTTGGCACAGTAATCAACCACAAAGCTTCCTGTGACATCATCCTTCCACTGATTGAGAGCATACGGGTCGGCCAGTCTGGTGCCACTGGTCAGTGTTTACTTTTTCAAGTAACATTCGCGGTCTCAGAGAGCGAGTGACCTGACATGGTGCATTCGTAACTTTAGTCTGACGCTCTACACTTAAATGAGAGTCCTGTTGGTTAAATACATGGAGCGTTATATTTCTGTATGAGTTAACAAAGGTTAACTTAGTACATGACTTCAACGGGACTACAACGAACTACAACGGGTCACGCGCCAGTGATGTCATAGGTGATAAAAACATGGGATTTTGACTGGCAGCAGAGCTCTTCACACACATAAAGTGTAAATAAAAACAAATCAGTTGAGTCTTTCCCCTTCGGATCAAATGGTCAGTCAGTGCTCTGCTTCTCAGAGATGGTGGTGCTATAGATTACTGAACGGTACATTCTGACAGCACTCAAATGCAATTTGCGAATGGTCCAGTTTGTGGCAGAGTGCACTCCGACACTCGAAATGAGTATTTCTGAACGCATCACTCACATGATCTTCCTCCATTGTCTAAAACAAGCCTCACTAGCTAGCACTAGCTAATGTCCTTGGAGAACTGTTTCAGCTAAATGTCATACTGTGTACTATATATATATATATATATATATATATATATATATATATATATATATAGACCTGTTTACATATATGTATAGACCTGTTTACCTTCCAGCAGGTTTACTGCAGCCTTATTATGCTCATCACATGCACACACATACACACATCAAACTACCACCACCACCATCGCAGCTCGGGTCCTAGATTATAGTGACCTACATGCAGTAGATATTATTGAACTAGGTTACTGCTAATCAACTGCATGCCCATAAGCATAAGCATAGCAAGTGTGTGTGTGTGTGTGTGTGTGTGTGTGTGTGTGTGTGTGTGTGTGTGTGTGCACATGTGCAGAAGAGATAAGATTGATTGGGTGCATATTGGTTGGTTAGCTTGTGGGTGTGTTTTCTGTTGATGTGTGTTCCTGTAAAATTATCAGTACAGTGTCATTGTGCCGCATTATAAAACCAGCTGTGGTTAACAAGCATGATTGTAAAAAAATACACGACTGACACAAGCTTTCTGAAAATGCCATCGCCTCTAGAAGATTAAAATATTAAACTTCCTTAGTGGCTGGATTCTCCAGACATCCAGTGTTAATCTGGACGCCAGCCATGTAGTCAGCACTCCCACATTCAGCCACTGACACACGCATACAGTATATCCACATACACATATGCAGCATATTGTAAGGTACAAGGCAGACAAGCTCCAGTGGTAGAAATAGATCACACAATGCGTGGCTGGTGCTGCAGCGACTGAAAACTCATTAATGTTGGCCTAGATATTCACATTTACACCGTTTTTCTTCGGTGTCATGCACACACTTAAGCTCTACATGCATCCACATGCAAATACATACACACTCCATGCACAAATCTACTGTAAGTTCTCACATAGAATTCAACTAGCCTTAGTATCTTCCTCTAGTTCCTCACAGCCACCAAATATACAATCATAAGAACACCGTATCTCATTATCTGTCATAGTACAATGCAATTAAATGAGCATTTCCTCCAACTCTGAGCTGCTTTTCCCTAATGAAAGGCTAATGGTCTGCTGCTGCTTGAGTGGATTGCAGAGCCTCTTCACACTCTGGATCTTGTTCTCCATGGGCTGTAATTGCTTTGACATTGTTCTTGCATGACAGAGTGGTTGTCAGTATGCCTGTATCAGAAATTGTATTGTATAGGAAAATACTGCGCTTTGGGGGGATATGTGCTGCATGTAAGTGTAGTAATAAAGACGGGATGTATGATAGAAATAGTGTGCTGTCAAACCTTGCGGCAAAGATGAGTGTCAGGGTCACTGGGCTTTTTGCTGTGAGATGCCTCATTCGTCACTCATCCCACAGCCAAATACCATCATTTACTCAGCCTACATCTCTGTGTTTCCTTCTCCTTTTTTAGGGATTCCTTTTGTTTTGTTCTGATTTTTTTAGTCACCTTTTAGGTGCTAACTTTGTTTGAAACTCAAATTACTGAGACATCATCGTCGATATGATGTAGAGTAGTAGGGGGGTGGGATACAGATGGCGTCTGTTCGGTTGCCACTGCTCTGAATTTTGCTCTCACCAAACATTGCTTATGGAATTTGAAAAGGTAGATCACCAGTATATAGTGGCTGCTACTGCACTGCTCGTGGTTTAAAATCACAGTGTGTGCAAAGCAGGATTTATACTTGTGCATCAGCTCTACGAAGACCCTGCTGTAGCCTCTGCAGGTGGCCTACGCTGTTGTGAGTATTTATGCTTGTACGATGGTGTGCCTGTGTCACTCAGCAGTTACACCTCCAAACTGCAGACAATAGAGACAATTTCAAACACAAGTACACAAATCAGCTTCACTATAACTCACAGCATTCACAGACAAAGCACTTGTCTTTTGCTGGACACATTTTCCCTACAAATACAACATGCTAATATTTGTAGCACAAGCCTATGGTATTTTACGTTGTATAAATTAGCCTAGCGGCTAGCTGACTTTACCTCTACTCATATGAAGCAACTGAGAACAGCAACATTTAACAAAGGTAACGTTACAAAATTTGGCTGCATTACAACTCACAAGGTTCACTGACAAAACAACTGTCTTATACTGAACACGTTTCCCAAACAAATAGGCTAAAACATGCTAACATTATTAGCACAAGCTCATGGCATTTTACATTGTGTAAATTAGCCTAGCGATCAGCGTAGATTTTCTCCTCCATGTAAAGGTAGGATAAATCACACTCAAGATATAAAAGGCTATTTTGTGGAGGCTTTACTGTCTTTCACAGTTTATTGTTTCTTATCTGTGAAATGAAAGTAAATATAAGCTTTGTTTCCACTGAGGGAAATGGTTTCACTTTACAAAAATAGACAGGAGGTATGCATCACCCATGCTGTAGGGTATGGCGTAGGCTCTATGTCAACACAGAGCCTATGTCCTAAGTATGGCGTCAATTTGATATACAAGTATAAATCCTGCTTAACTACTGACCGCTCCCTCTCAATGATGTGATAGCAGGTGTTTCCCATCAAATATTGAAGTTCTTATCAATGAGATTCTTAGAATTTCAGTCCTCATTGATTTGGTGACGCTGTTATGGTAGCACAGCAAGTGAGGTGTATAGTATTGATGCAGCAATCACCTTTGAGCAGCTTCTTTTTCAGTAACATAGCAGAGTGTTTATAGTGCAGCCAAACAAACTCATGTTGTTTTAATGAAGTAGTCATTAAAAAGAAAAAATAATAATTCAAGCACAATCGAATTTCCATCTGTCTCCATCCTTCCTTTAAACATTACTCACTGCAGAACTTAAAACCAATCCAGTGGTGGGATGGTCACTTATTTTGGTTACGAAAACATTGCATGTGCTGTAACTACCGGACAGTAAAAGCCACATTATTTCACCAGTTGAGTGCTTTTAAAGTGGATTAGCAAGAATAATCAGTTTTCATTAGCAGTAACTTAATACAGCTATGATACAGCCAACAAGTGAACAATAACGAGTGAGGCTACTGTCAATGAGATAAAATTGTAAACACTAATACTGGACTCAATGCAGTATCATTTCCTGTCAATCCCTTGTGTGTGCTTGAAGGCAATCTGAATCCAGCACAAGATTGTTTCATTGACTGTGTTTACACGCACTTATTCCACTAATATTACCGTTTACATGCAGCCATGCATACTCAGATTAATGTGACCAATCATGTTCCTTATCACCAAAATATGGAAACATGTATTGTTTGGAGTTGCTTCTACTATTTTGCTTGTAATGTATATTACTGGACTCTTCAGAGTTGTTGGACCTTCCAAACACAGCCTCGCTTTTATTTTCCTTCAGCCCCTTGTGAACATGGCCTCACCTTTTCATTTCTTCAACCACCCACTTGTAAAGGTCTACATTGTGATATTTGTGCATGATCAATAACCTGTTGAAATCCAAGACTTTCAGAATGTTAAAAGTAGGTGGAATTCTTTCCACCAGAAATGTGGGCTTTCCTTTTGTGTGTACATTCATACCCCAGCCTTGCAAACTGTTGGCTAGTGCTGAAAAAAAAGAAAGGCAACCATATATATTTACAAAACCAGGGTTTGATTTCATGAAGATCTTATGGAATTTGACTTTAAAGGGCAAATCCATTGATTTTAAACATTAACGTTTAGGTATTTTTATGCGCCTTTGCAAGTTCTACTTCGTATGCGAAAAAAAAAAAGTTTAATAAAGCCATTTGTCCCTCCATAAGTCCATATTAGCTGCTACTAGCGTAATACACCTTAAACTCCAACCCAACTGATGCAGGTCAAGTTGCATTGTGGGTAATGTGGGTGCCAGGTTTTGACAAGGAATATGAATGGAAAAAAAACAATATCTCTGAGTCCATCTACTGCATCGATTTTGATCTTCTGTTGTAAACTACAGTGAGTCTGGCAGTATAATGAGAGTGGAATGCTAAATAGGTTCCCTTTTAAAGGCAAAGTACCCTCGTTGACATCACTATTGGGGTTTTGGACAGAGCACAACATGCTTAAACACTATTGATTCACCCTTTAAACTTATACAGTGCTGTGGATCTTGACAGGCAATAAACATGCAAATGAGAATGTCAAGCGGATATAGTTGATTACCTGAGGTTAAATCCGAATTACGATCTAATGAACAGAGAGTTTAATATGCAATACAGCTTGTCAAATACAATAAACTGTCTTTTTAACAGGCTTGTCGAGTGCCTCTTATTTCTTTTGCACAATCACCAAAGGATCCTTGTTTATTTAAGAGCACATAACCCCACAGTCTTTCACACCAGAGGATAAGAAAGAAAGACTCCAGCCAGTTATCTGTTTTGCATTTTTATTCTCATCAATTAATTTGTGTAAATTGGCATAAATCAGTGCTGATTATTTCTACCTTTTTGTCCAGTGTTTGCTCTCCGTACGCCTTAATAATTCGGCCATTATTCTAGCACCCCCTACAGATGCTGCAATGGTCTGCCACACTGTCATAGGTAATTTCATTGTTTGTGTTCACAAATGCACTAATAATGCATTTGTTTAATGACGTATCTTGAAAATAGGGGAATTAAGCAAAATGTTACAGAATATAGAACAGGATATGCAACCTTTGATGTACAGTGCAAATTTACAATCTTTATTTGTTTTTTATACTTGGCATTGATGTATTCATCGGTACTGTGTGTCTCTTGGAGAACAGACCAGTTGACCTTATAATTCTACTAAAGTTAGTTTAACTAACGAAGCTAACTGTGTTGCCATTACAACATGGGCTCCAGCGCAGACGTATCCCCTTCAGGACCTTTGTAGTCCAGCATTGAACTGGGGTGTCTTCTTGGAAACTTTGGAAATATGTCCATAATGATCAATCAAACACTGAATGTCTTCTGTGACTAATCTAATTCCTATGTTGAAAGCAGTTATCATTTGATGCCTTGGGTTGAGACTGTAGAGAATCAGAGGCTGTACTCCTGACTTGTCAACCATTCAGAGGCTGTGTTTCTGACTGTGAGGCAGATCTGATGTCATACACATTGCACCATGGAATAACATGACATTGACCCCATATCCTCTGATCTGTACCATTAGGGCAGCATCTGAAATAATAAGTAGAATAGCATTAGAGCAAAAAATAATGTGTCGATTAACCTTTGTACATTTGTATAGTATTGTAACCAGGGCACACTGAGCATGGAGCTATAGTTGTTATTCCATTTTTACATGTTTTATTCGCCTTCTTGACATGGACATGGGTTGGAAGTCATGTCAGAATAAAGGTAGGATCTCGCAGCCAATAGATAACCCTAATCGGATAAAGCAGAGTGGACCTCGTATGGACCAAAGACCTGTAGAGTGTGTACACTGTTGGCATGCATAATGTATAATATGGCAATTGTGGTGTTTATAATTGCGGTGGCGGTCAGAGGTATAAATATTCAGAAGTCCTGTGTGTTTTATTTTAATACCTTCTAGGCTGCAGTAAACATCAAAAACACTTATTTAGGAAGCGTCGTGGGCTGAACGGAGTTTTTATAAAAGCAAAGTTATTTGCATCATAAAAACCCAAAGGGTCTTTTGGACCATCAGTGTGGTGTGAGTGTTAAATCTCTAAGGACGTGCTGTTCCTCAAGAAGAACAAAGTGTTCAGCCCTGCTGCAATATCTCCCCTAGATAATGACAGTTTCAGACATGACATTAATGATATGGTTAAGGTTGACTTAATAGGAGGATTAGTGACTTGGGAGGAGAACCACGTACATGATATGTACAAGAGAATGTACAATGGCAGTGCCACACATAAAAGAAAGGGCCACACTCACATTATCACACACAGCTGCATTTAGAAAGGATAAAGGTTGTATAGGTAGATTTCTTTAACATTATTTTATGAAAGCCCTTAAAGCATTCATATAAACAGACTCTAAACATGCTGTTTCAGCAGCGACGGGGAATACATATTCAGGTGCTGAAAGATTCGTTAATGAGCTCATTAGTCAGATGCCTCTGACTCTTTCATTGTGTGGGATACATGAGAGCGGAGCACATATGGATATTTACTTCACTAGCAGAGGGTGCTTCTCCTTGTTGCATATCGTGCAGAGAGCTCTCAAGTTTTTACTTATTTATTATTTTTTTCAAAGTGCAATGTAACTTGATATCTGTAGGCAATTGGGGTTTTCATAATTCAAGTTTAAAAATAAACAATAATTAGGGGGAACTTTCATTCCAAGCTTTGCATGCCACCGGGGAATATACCACTGTAGAGACAGCTTCACAGGTACCGATTTAATACGCACACACACACGCGTGTGCTTAGCCTAAAGTACCATAAAATAAAATCCCTCAGACGTATGCACACGTACGCACATAAGGTTGGCATACTGAAGCTTTACCCACCAACCTTGATTAATTACTGCACGAACTGTTCTAAAGCATCAACAGGCGGAGTGGATGGGCCTCACAGACACAATCTCTCCAAGCTGTTTTTTCGCACCAGTCGAGTGGAGAGGAGGTAGCATGAAGAAGAGATAAAGTGCGTCATTGCAATACAATTACGTACACGAGAAAACAACACAGTGTAAATGAAAAATGTATTATGTCTTGAACTTTAACATATAAAGGCCAGTTAGAACATATAAGGAGCTCTCATGGTCTTTTTTACTTCACTCTTTCCCTCGACATCTGTAAATTGGAGTCTCACGCTGGGTGGCAATGTGCGACGTGTCTTCCAAGAGGAATCCTAATTAGCTGCTGTTGTAAATGTGCGCCGTTCCCTTTCATTCCAGCCGTGCCTTACACAGTTCGTCTTTGACTGTGGCACCGTGTGATGTGGCTCAGGTTGATCTTGGGGGGGAAAACAATATCGAACATCTTGCCAAGACAGAGTTCACTGCTTCAAAGAATCCTTGGAAAAGAGAAAAACCTGGAGATTTGCAAAATATAGCAACAGTACAATGCATTCCCCCCTCAACCCAACCCCCCACCCCCCGTCCCCTCCCCGTGTAAAGCATATGTGCAGGTGTTTAAGTACTTGCTAAGTTCTGCTGTCTTACCTGATGTGTGCTGCTCCACTGAACTACTGCAAGTACTATCTCTGGTGGATTAAGTGCTACGGAGGAAGATTCTGAAAGCCGGGAAAAAAAAGGCAACATGAAGCTTTAGCTTGAGCTTGTTTTGATTTCGTTCCACTCATAGGTGCGTTTCTGTATCTCACTTCATTCAACAATAACCATCACTTTCAACACAGAGCGTGGCATGGAAGATACTTCTATAATTACCTTGGAAAAAAACAAACATGAGTATCCGGTTGCATGTGTCACATGGGTATTCTATTTGTACTTCAAGCACGCAAGCAACTACCTCAGTTAGCTGTCTGTTCACATGATCTGTATAGTTACATATAAATAGTAGATCCTCCGCATTGTTTTTCATGCATGCATAAATTGTGCAGTTATATCCCTTGTATTATGCATATATTACTCATCCGCATTGTATACAGAGTCTGCAGTGTGACTACAGCTACTCAGTGTTTCATACATTCATTTTCCTCAGCCAGAAAAGAAAATGATTCACTGCTCAAGATGCAACAGATCTAATCAATGGAGACGTGAGTGATTGTGAAGGGTGTGCAAGCTCTGAGGGTGACGCTGGTAATGAAACGAGTTTGGGGAGATGGCAGATGAATTGGTTTGTGACACATCTAATGGTGTCATTCGAAGATCTTGACTCCATCCCACTGATTGGCTACATGCACGGACACACTCAGTACTCAGTATCTCTCTCCTTGACACACACACACACACACACACACACGGTTGATCATGCTTAAAGCCCCACTCTAGTGTATTTTGACATTTTTATGATATTTCATACTTTCCTGAGTCATTTCCTGACAATGTTGATTAGCCTCTATATTTGGCAAATATTTTTTGACAAATAACGTAATTTTGTGCTCAATGTTAAAGAAAGAAGGTTGTTGCTTAAAGGGCAAGATGGCATTTGACTAGAGCAGTGTGCCATAAAACAGCCTCCAACACAGAAAAGTGCAGGGCAATGGTCTTTCAAGACGATATTCCAAGTTCGAAACTCAGGCAGGATCCATGGAGCCCAAGTTTGGCGACATATACACAGCTGACATCATAGCTACATGGCAGCACACAGTGAACTGAGGGGAACTGCCCATTGGTTCGACAGCCCATTGGTTCGACATCCCATTGTTCCGACCATATTAAACCCATTGTTCCGAAGTCCGTTCCGAAATCATCATGATGCCCTGTGGTTAAGGTCTGGTTAGGTTTAGGCACAAAAACCACTTGGTTAGGGTCAGGAAAAGATCATGGTGTGGGTTAAAATGAAAAAGAAAGTGACAAACTCATAAGCCGTGAGCCTGCTCCACCTCAAGCCGGTCGTAGCGCACCATACGCCCGCTGCGAGCCGTTCAGCACTGCGGACAGTCGGACTAATGGGATGTCAAACCAATGGGCTGTCGAACCAATGACATGGACCTGAACTGAGCAGGATTAAAGCCTCATCATTTACTTTACTTAATGAAGTGTTTTATGTGGTGTCTATGTTGTGACACATACTGAACAGTGTTGCCTAGCTGCCATTCCATTCAGTTGATTTATGCTCAATGGAAGTCCTTATGAGTGTGCATATCTTTGTCTCTGTCCACACAAAACAAATGCACACAAGAACTTAATGGTTCGTACTATTACGCTCTGCACCTGTTTACGCAATTTTATGATGTTTTACATCATTTTGATGAGCAAAGACAAGAATGACAGTTGACCTATTTTTACACGCTGTTTCTCTTCACTAGTAGTGCAATGCTAACTGATGTAGGTCCTCTTAGAAAAACTTAGAGAGTGGCCATACAAATGTCAATTCACTACGGGCATCAACGTTTTACCGAGTAGATGCACTGGCATGTATTTCGATTGAAAGTCAGGATTACTGAGTCTTAATTACCGACTTCCAAATTGCCATGGATTGCAGGGCTTTAGGTCGTGCATCATCCTCATGCTAGTCAATTTATCTTGCATACTGGCTACACTGAAGACCTAACAGATTCAGACCCTTTGTAGCGTGGATCTGCTGTGGAATGTCTCTTTTAACTGGCTCTACCGGCAGCACACATATGACGTAGGGTTTTGTGGGTCACAGGCAAAACAAGGAGAGCATTTTTCTTTGCCCCACATATTTTTTGTAACAGTAGCCGGTATAAGTACATCTTTGCTAATGTACTTATCAAAGATAACTCTAAATTTACAAGAAATATTAATTTAATATTGAAGTTTGTAATTAACTTGTTGGCGTTGAGAATCAACCTGATCTCACTCCGAAGTCGTCGGATACCGCTGGCAACACCATTGAAAAAAGTTGTCCTTTCATGTTGGCATGATAAACAGTTGTTCGCCATTATTGCTTAATGGTGTCCGGCAGCATCAGCCAGACAACAGCGTAAATTAAGGGGGTGAAAATCCGAGTATGGCGGGTGTTGGATAGGTCCAGCAACCACCAGTTTTCACCCAGGAAGCTATTGTTCACTCCACATATAATTGTAAAGCCAGACCGTGTTCTTTTTCCCAAACCCAACCACCAGCCTCTGTTACCTAAACCCAACCATGTGTGTGTGTTGGCAAAACATGGCGTTTGTTATTGAATGAAAAGAACGTCAATTTGTGGTGTTGTACTGATGTAGTGCGTTTATTTTGAAAGAGACTGTATGCAAACTGTACATTTCCTGTGACAAAAGAAGCGTACTTTGAAAACAGACAATGAGTGTACCAGGCTGAAGCTGACACAGCATCCCAGAACGCCAACAAGGGTACCTTGCATGTCATATCTTGACGTGGAAAGTCCATGACCAAAAGTCGATATTTGACAAGGTTGTTGCGAAACTAGCAACTAGCATCTCCATCCTCCTCTTTCAGTGCTCCCAGTGTATCACAGATTGACTCTTATTTTTGAATGAGCTTTGTCTGCCTGTTTTGCCTTGCTATATTTCCATTTTTTCAGTGCTGTGTCCAAGATTTTCATAGCTTCCTCTTGGATGGGTGCTGCTACTAGCTACCTACTCACTGCCATTTTTGTCAAGTCCTGACATCACCTGTTATTACCTGGGGGCTAAGATTACTTTTGTATGAGTTTATACATTTGTTTTTAAGGAAATCCTGGATAGTGCACCCTTAAGCCAAGTGGTTATCATTCAGAAGTAACCTAATTCCAGCTAATGTCTGAGTCATATTCGTTCATATTTCCTTCATCTGAATGGGAGAGATTAAATTCTCCACCTTATAACTTATGTTAGAGTGACCGCTGCTATCACTATCTATGGTAGCATCCATGCCATTGCTATCCTTCCTAATGACACATATGATAGAATGACAATCTGGCTGTCATGGGAATGGATTATGTCCGACTATTAAGCCTGGGGCTTTAAACCTGTTACTGTTAGGCTTTAAAAACTCACCTCTCAATGTACTTAAATGTATTGGATTTTGCATTGCATGAATGTTTAATTATATACCTGACAAGAAAGCTATTGTGGCTACAGCTGAGACACCACTTAGCAGAGTTTTGGAAAAAATTAAATAAAAAACTTGTGGTCGTTGACAGCCCACTGATTGGAATCCAAGTAATTATCACCATTAGCACTTTACTTTCTCAAGAATTGTCATTTTTGCCAATCTTGATAGCATTACAGATCATAGCTATATTAAGCTGCAACAAGCACTTAAAGTCTGTCTGTTTACATTTCTGTGCAGGGAATTAGCTGATTGGATAGTAGATGGAGAGCATTAGAGAGCCACTGGACTTAACAAGTAGACTGAATCCAACTAATAGGATCAAAATTGAAATGAAGTATTAGGCTTCTCTGACATTGGCTGATGTAGCTTGCTATGTGTATAACAGAAACTTGCAGCATTACAGTGTCTGATAGCGGGGCGGATGGTGCAGGGTGTTTTGCTTTTCTTATCATGTCTGTCACACTGTTTGATTCAGTATCAAGCGTTTTGTCTTTTGAATTATGGAGCTCTGCTAAACCTGTCACAACACTGAGAAAGTAAAGACAAATATTGAAGTACTACTACTGTTTCTACAAGTACAACTACCACTGCTTGTTATATATTTGTATACTAATACTGTTGCTACGCTTCTCTCTCCAACATGCACAACCATTCCTACAGTCACCACCACTACATTCACCATGTCCTTGCATTTTATCAAGGTCTGCCTTCACACATATAGCGGGAAATGTGCAGTTATTGATCCACATTTTATAGCTTCATAACGAGTTCTCCTATAATGCACCGTGTTGTGCTTCTCACTAATGCACCCTCCATGCAGGAGCTCATGCCCTAGTGTACATACATCTAACCTCAAGGCACAGTTATATTGCTCTGTGAGATGGATAAAGCATTTTTCGAGGTAGTGGTTTGTTTGTCTGTGATAATTTATGTGGTTTCCCATAGCAACAGATTAAAACCAGATGTTGCAACAGTGCAGTAGCTGGTTTAGATTAGGGATTAACATTCTGAATAGCTGAGCAAAACCGAAAATGAATCGATTTATATATATATATATATATATATATATATTGATAAATCTGTATCTGGATGACTGGCAGACAGTACATTTACATACACAGTTGACATATTTGTCATTTTGGCATCATTTTCTACTTGATCTGCGATGACAACCCTCTCCCACCTGCATTTCATTATCTTGTGTGTTGGATCCTGCAGGATGCACAAGATCTCAATCACATCATAAAGACGTTTTAAGGAACAAGCAGGATGATTCTGAGGTAATTCCAAACTGAGGGATCCATAAAGGAACGTTTAAGGTACTTAATCAGTGATTTAGTGCAGTGCATTTGCCAACTCTCTGCGGAGTTGCTCTTTGAAAATGAGCATGAGGGAGTGGGCCAAGGGTTTTTGGCAAATATGATATCTTTAAGATTAAAGATCATCGTATCTTGCAGATGAAATCTTTAATTATGACACTCGTGTAGTCATTCGGTTTAACTGGGAGAAAAAAAAAATTTTTGCAGTATTCCTTAACTGTTAAATCAGACAGCTCTAATGGCGTGATATATTTAAAGTGAATGGAAATAAGCCCAGTGTAAATATGTAGTGTCAAGGTCAAAGAATCAAGTGTGGAGGTGGGGCTGATTAGCGAGCAACAGTAATGGCTGGCAGCGGCATGATGAGCAACACTGATGATTGCACTAGCAACGTAAGCAGTTAAATTCCAGCACTGTCAGTCAAAGAGTAAACTAATCAAGTAATTAATCAAGTAATATCTTAGATTATCTCTTAATAAAGGAGGTGCTGGAAGGATACTTTGATGATTTTCAACCAGATCTGTGTCACCGCAGTGTGGGGACTGTTTGCAGATGAACAGTGTCCTCCCTGTGTCGACAGCGACTGGAGCTCATTCCCCGTCCGGTAGCTGTAATCCACTGTATGACACGGAACATGTTGTTGATGATGCAAGATGCATTTTGTGTCATCCAGTGAATTTTTGCTCACGGCATGAATGGCACGTTTGAGGCACTACTGACACAGGGGAAGCATTAACACTGTTTATCTGGACACCCTCTGCACACCGTGATGACACAGACCTGGTTGAAAATCATTCAATATTCCATTAAGTAAGGGATAATGTACAGTGAATGGATTATTTTTGAGAAATTCACGCTGACAGGGTAATCCGGGATTTATCCGGAAGGAGATTATTTTGCAGTAATGCCTTGCTGGCTGTTCATTATCCCACTTATAACGTGGCTACTTACCAAAGAGATCAATAAAGTCACAAAAAATATAGATTCAAAAATGATTTTATTGCTGTTATCAGAACTGTTTCCATGCAAATAATCTGTTATTCAGAAATAATGGACCATAGAATGCCATAACTGACCAATCAGAATCAAGTATTCAACACAGCTGTGTAATACATATGCAGTATGTTGCTATGTCTGCCTGAACTAAGGGAGCTTCTCTAATCTGGCTAACCAGTTAGCTAGCTGCTTGGGATCAACCAGCCAATCATGATGACATCTGGAGATCTGTCATTTGGAATTATCGTTACAGCATACAGTTCTACTTTATTAGCCATCCTTTTGATACAAAATATAAATGGACTTTATTTTGTTTCAAGGAAATATTATGCACAGGGTTTTACTTTACAAACTATGACCAGCCCGTACACCCACAGTTCTCCCGTGTCAGCGTGGGTTTTCTCCAGGTACTCCGGCTTCCTCCCACAGTCCAAAGACATGCAGGTTAATTGGTGACTCTTAATTGTCCATAGGTGTGAATGTGAGTGTGAATGGTTGTCTGTTTCTGTGTGCCAGCCCTGTGATAGTCTGGTGACCTGTCCAGGGTGTACCCTGCCTCTGGTCCATTGTTAGCTGGGATAAGCTCCAGCCCCCCACCACTCCTAATAGGATAAGCGGTTATGGAAAATGAGTGTATGAATGAACTATTAATACAAAATGGTCGTACTATACTGTTATAGTATTGTTATAATTAAATTGGATGTACAGTAAGCTCGATCTGGACTTTATGTAAAAGGCTTTACAAACAGTTTAAAGCTCAATTGCCTGAAGAAATGCGCAAAAGGTCTGGTATATCTGATGTTGTGTTGTATTACAGCACTTTATATGTAACTGTGTGAATGTCTACATTAATGTACATATTAACCTTGTTTATCCCACTCTTCCTCCCCATCCCTCCATCCTTCCTCTCCCTCTCTGTGCGATTCCCCAGAGGGTGTTTCAAATTTATGAAAATTGACTCTGCGTCTCTTTGAGCAGATGCTCCT
The DNA here is from genome assembly GCF_011397635.1 of Epinephelus fuscoguttatus. Classification (NCBI taxonomy): domain Eukaryota; kingdom Metazoa; phylum Chordata; class Actinopteri; order Perciformes; family Serranidae; genus Epinephelus; species Epinephelus fuscoguttatus. The sequence goes on along the minus strand of NC_064756.1, from coordinate 9,381,498 downwards.
TCTTGGCAGCAAGAAGCGCTTCATTAGTTATTTAAATCAGAATAGCCCGGGACTGTGTATCAGGCACTAAATTAATTTGATATATGGTAAGAGAAAAAATAGAGCCATTAGTGGAAAAACAAAAACATGGTGTCAGTGTTGGAGGATTCGCTCTCTCTTACTGTTGCAGCAGCATGTCTGGATGTCAGCAGGAGATATCAACGCATTTTCTTTATAACCATGAAAAATATATGCTGCCCCCACTAAGAGATGAACGGAATTCATACAGGTTCCATATATTTGTCAAGCTATTGGCCATTGGCGGTGTGCTGTATATAAATATCACATGTCCTGATGAAAATGCATCCCGATATGCAGCCCTGTGACAGAGTCTATATATTTATGTTGGAATCATGAATTTTATATAGCAACCACTTCCCTGACATGAATGTGACCCATCCTGATGATGATGTATGACCACGAGGGGTTGTGAGAAACAGCCCTGAGACCACAAACAGTATAGCAGTGTGTGTGTGTGTGTGTGTGTTTCAACATGTTTCATATACTGCATGTCACAAATTGACAGGCAGGCCAGTTACTTGTATTTAGAAGCCGTAGTCATGATTCTCCCGGGTGCTTCATTTTATACACTGGGAAGAGAGCGGGTACTTAAATGAATGTAGATGTGTTTTGGCAGCTGTTGAGATGAGTGGAGTTCCACAGCAGAACGGGATGGGAGCAGTAGGTGGATGGCAGTTTATTACATAGGCAAGAGGGCTGTGTGCATGTGTTCATGCATGTCAAAGCCAATCCTTCCGGGGCTCAGAGGCCAGAAAAACAGGACACAGAGGTGTGACGAAGCTCCCTCACACTCTCTCTTTCATCTCTCCCTTTGCTTCTTTCTTCAACATTACACAGACATGCCATCTTCCATTCATTTCATCTTCTCTCCATTTGGCCTAATTGGGCCGTTCCTCCACCCCCTCCTCTTCTGGTCTACTGAGAACACCAGAATCTGTATTTGAGCGCAAGTTCCAGCTCCCAATTTGTTTTGCGCAGTCCGCCACCTTGCATTATGCGCTCCCACTTAACACGTCATTTGTAACAATTTGTTGCTTGTTTATATGGAAATCACTATTCCAATTAGGCTAAACGGCGAACAGCCGCGCCTGTCAATACCGTCGTCCCGGCTGAGTCTTGCGGCGGATCAGGCTGAGCTTTATGTCTTCATTCACCACCGTCTCCATGGCCACTGACGTCTTTTTATCACCGCCTGTGTTGAGCCTGGAGTGATTGAGGATATATATCCACTGAGCACCTTCCTATCAAGGACAATGTGTACGGTGACATTCAGTTAGCACGTAAGTATCAAAGAGAATATTGGACAAGGGGATAAATTAGCAGTTCTGCAAGATGAACTTTCTTTGTTCTTTGTCTAATTTTTTTTTTCTTCCCTCTACAAGGCGTCATCTTTCACAAACGGATGACTTGGCTTAAAAAACTAACACTCTGAGAGATATGGCCTCTGCAATTATACTCCCTTCCCTCAGATTAGTCTGCCTGCCGTTCTGTAATCCTTGTGGGTTATTATGAGCGGAGGAGCCCGGTGGAGAGGTTTTCAGTGATCAATCTTAAACCATCCTCTCTAATTTTCCACGGTCAGTGCTTCCATCCGGCCTGCCCTTGTCGCTTGGCTGCGCCAGCCAATTACGGCCGTAACTATGTCAGCTTATTACAGGACAGGCGTGGCCCTTGCCGCCGTATTGACCTCGTGCGATAGGCCTGGGCCTTCCAACCTCCAGGCTCCAATTAATTACTACCATGCCCTTGTTGAGCATGCAGACTGAGAGAGGGCTGAATAAATAACACAATCACTCTACCTGTTTGTTATTATTTTCTTTCCACATGGATTAGGTTTAATTAAACTGAACACATGCATGAACACTGGAGCATTATGACAGGTAATAAAGGCGAGATAATAGTTTATTGGTGGGGAAATGAAGTGGCAGATTTCTGGACTTGTTTCCTAGTCTGTCGTGCTGTACTGTTTTGTCACGGGTCCAATAAAGACAAAAATACCAGAAAATTGACTTCCCCAGTGTGTATAGGAGTGTTTACTGTTGGCTAATAAGGATGAGATTAGAAATGTTTGAAGTGAATTATCTGTCCTGCTTTCAGCCTACCCCCCCTCCCTCAATTAAATGTATAAAATGTGGCACTGCATGGACTTCCCTCTTTTATATTTTTGCCAAAAAATGGGTTTTTCAAATTAATATGACAGATCTCTAATAAGAGCTAGACAGATTGCCGACCCGCAGGCAGAGTGGACTACTGAATTAGGACACACTGAAGAAGAGCGAGAGCGGATGGAAGAGATGAGAGACAGAGAGATGTTTTGTGTCGGTGCATGTGTGAGCATGTATATATGTATGTGAGGAATTTCAGCGACACTCAATGAGGCTATTATTGATTAGACAGTTCTATCATTAGCTGGAGTAGATCAAAGGCTGGCTTGTTGGGGCATATTTTTGGCCAGTGCACTGGGTCAATTCACAGGCTGACCTCATTAACGCGCTAGAATTGTATCACTGCCACCAGCACAGCACTAGCATTATATTTAATAACCAAATCCAACTTTTTTAAAGATCATAATGTAATAAGGCAGAAAAGACGTGGTTGACATTTTTTTTTCCTCCAACAACTAACGCACGTAGTCAGGTTTAAGCAACAAAAACACATGGTTAGGAAAAAAAGGAAAAAAGTACAGGGTTTGGCTTTAGAATGTTACGGGACTTGAACACCGCTCTCCTGGGTGAAAGTTGATGTTTGTTGGAACCATCCACCACCAATCCCACCCACTTTACTTGGACTTTCGCCACCTTAACTTTCGTTCTTGTCCCTGACGCTATTGAGTGCTGTCAAACTATAACGGCGACCGGCTGCTTATCATGTCGACGTTAAAGGGCTTTTTTTCCCATCAGTGTCTGATGCCGCAAGTTAATGCCCAAGTGCCGGATTTCAACGACTTTGGAGTGAGATCGAGTTGGCATGGAGGTTAACACTCCACTTACTGCATTCATCATTCAATTTCCATAACCACTTATACTGTTTTGAGTCGCAGGGGGCTGGAGCCTATCCCAGCTGACATTGGGCGAGAGGCAGGGTACACCCTGGACAGGTCACCAGACTATCGCAGGGCTGACACATAGAGACAGACAACCATTCACACTCACATTCACACCTACGAACAATTTTAGAGTCACCAATTAACCTGCATGTCTTTGGACTGTGGGAGGAAGCTGGAGTACCTGGAGTAAACTTACGCTGACACGGGAGAATGTGTAAATTCTGCACAGAAGGGCTCCCATACTCAATAGTTTGAACCAGAAACCCTCTTGCTGTGAGATCCATTTATTGCACAAAAAAAGCCCCTCAAGTTTCTTGTATTCTTTAGTACTCCAAAGCAGTGACAGATCTTCCTTTGGCAACATATGTGCATCTGCCTTGGGCCCACCAACCCACCTTTTGTTGGTTAGCTATGTTATTTATTTATGTCGATTTCTCATTAGCTCTTGTTCTTGTCTGTAATAAATACAATAAATATAAAAGCATAAAAGTGTTTTGCTTTTGATGTGGGGAGATGCCAGGAATAGCTCCCCAAGGGCGTCAAATGTGTTAAGTCCGGGACTACTCCAAAGCAGAACCTTGAAGTGAAAGACCTGTGTTCAAGTGCAATGCTGCATTTAGTTGTGTGAGCTGTTTTCCTCGTCCAACTTGAACTTTTTTCTCTTTGCCAAAATCCCTTCTCGTTTTCCGTCTCACTATTTGCTCTGCCCCTGACACCGTGGCTTTGGGGGACCAATTTGTTTGGCAAGTTACTCTCTTTTTTAACAAAAGTAGAGATGGGTACAGCTGTCAAGTCAACCTTCATACTCTGCTCTGTCTTTGATCTCCACTTAAAAAAAGTTTGGAGTCTGAAAGAGAAATAGGGAGGGGAAGAGAGAGGCTGATAAATAGTGAGAGTAGCATTGAATAAGAAAAAAAGAGAATGTTGAAAATGGTGTGCTCTCAGAGTGAATGTTAACAGACAACAGCACAGACTGGAGCTTGTCCTTCAAAGTAATAGTGTTTACCTACTTCCAAACTTGCTGGAGTCCCTTTGTCACAATGAGCTTCAGTGTTCGGCCAAGCGGACTCTTAATGGACTCAGTGGTGAATTTTCAGTAGTAGTTTTTATGTCAGTGTGAATATTTCACAAAGTATGTGAACATGAGTTGCTTGTGGGCAACACATACTGTATAGTATACGCTTCAAACAGACCCGCTGCTGGTAGAGATAAGAAAAATGAAAGACTCGAACCTGAAAAGGATGACTTTATTTCTCAACTGTTTTTTGTAAGTGGAGCATTTACAAGGGTGCTTGGCTGGCTCAGAAGTCATCCCACTGCTCTTGTGGTGAGTCAAGGATTGGATGCACTGTGTACTCTCATTATTTGACCCAGGCATTCCCACAGGCATGAATGCTAGCTTGGCCCTTTTGTCAGTAAAGAAAAAAGAGAGGTATCTCAATTCATCTAGGTCCACAAGTTCTCTCTGTTTTCTCTCTCTCTCTCTCTCTCTCTCTCTCTCTCTCTCTCTCTCTCTCTCTCTCTCTCCATCTATCTGCCACTTTCCCAAGACCCTCCCTCCTTTGATGGCGCCTTCACTGTCCTCCCTCTCCATTAACTGTCCCTCTCCTTTTTTCCTGCATTTACCCTTTCACCCTATTCTCTCTCTCTCCACCGCTCATCGCCCGCCTTTTCAGTCCACTCGGCTCTGTTGTGTGTTTGTGCATACGTGTGGGAGAGAGAAGCGGAGACAGAAAGGGATGGCATGAAGGATGGCAGAGCCGGGCCATTGTGGCGGAGGAGAGGGATGGAGGTGTCCAGGCCATTACAGACAGGGGCTAAGTGGTGCCGCGCCGTCCCACTGTCTGACCGTCTTAGCGCCTCACTGGCCTCCACCCAAGTCATTAAAGTTCCTTGTCCCAGCTGCGAAATAAAAGGCCATATCACTAAGGGACAATTTGGATCCGTGCTCAATCACATTTATTGCAGCTCTATCACTGGCTCTTTGTTCTCGCCTCGGCTCGGCTCGCAGCTGAGTGGATTATGAGGATGCCAACCAAGAGAAACAACAAAAATTTTCCTCTACTTCTGAAAACAGTCAACCATCTGATGCCGCAACTTGCAGCTCCCCACCAAGTTCCATATCTCATGCTAATCTTGAATGATGGCTTCAATCTCTGTCTCGTGTGTCATTCTCCCTAGATAAGTTAATCTCCTGTATAGCCTGGGAGGCAGCAGTTGCAAATACAAGAAAAACAAAAAAGGAATTGTGCCCTATCAATGTCAACCTTGAAGAATAATCACTCTGACTCTACGCACCCACACGAGTAAGTGTTTCAATCAGGGTTTAGCCACGGCTGTCGGCGTAGTGATTCCGCTTCATAATTAGTGGCTAGCTGATTATAGGCTGCTTGACCCAGGCGATGGTTCCTCTCCTCTGGGAACAGGAGGAGGAGGAGCAGGGGAAGGAAGGGACTAATTGTTGGCTGGAGTGTGGATGCCGTGTTGGTGGATGAATGAGGTGATTAATATGCAAGGAATGGAATGTCCTCCCTGCGCGTAGCTAGGAAGGAATAGCAGAGGCTCATTCGCTGGGGTTGGGAATGTGTGAGTGTTGAAGAGGGGCCAGAGAAAGCGAACACAGCGAAGAGGCTTTAGAGACACAAAGGATGCCTCTGTTGTCGCTACAGAGGAGTATACACTAACTCACAACAACAACAACAACAACAACAGAGAACTGAAAGGCTTTCTTCAGTTAAACTGTATGATGCAAATTGGGATGGGAATGTAATGAGCATAGGAGTTGGAGGTTGACCTTGGGTCGGGGATTTGATTGGCATTTCACAATATGTATCAAAATGGGATCATTGATGTACTGTCTCTATGGCAGGCAGGGCTCTACGGGACTGCAGGACTCTCAGTTGAAATCTGAACAATAAGTGAACACACTGTGGGCGTCTCCATGCACTCCTACTATTCTGGTTCATGTAGGTACAGCAGCGCAAATTGCAAATGGACCGAGTGAAGGTGAATATAGATCAGTGGGTGTGGTGATTATTAAATACTCTCTTCGCCAGTCACATCACTGGTCTCATTGCTGTGAAACAGCCGTGCCAATACTGGCAGCTCAGCAAAGCGGTGACTGAAACATAGGAGGCCCTTAAGGTCTGCTGCAAGCAGTTGATTTAATTGACTAACGCCATTGTCGAGCTGTTGTCAAACAATGCACAGCAACCAATAACAAAAGATAACAATGGCAGGCACAGTAGACAAGAAAGGCACTGCTATGGAGGCTGTTATAAAATCAATATGTCTTCTCAGTATCGACATTGTAGTCTGTTTTTACTTCATTTCACTCCACTCTTAAAAGCCTGGCAAAACAAGTACGTTGGCATGGCTACGCATTAGTGTGGACTTAAAATGATGATAGATTCAGGAGAATATGTCGGTCTCTAGTGATTGGTTCGAGAAAATTGAACCCCCCCCCCCATAGAAATTGGTTAGAGCACGCGATGACAAATTGAAGACGGAAACAGAGTGTAACTAAGTAGTAATTCTGTCTGATATCAGGTAATTACAAATTTACACCCAAAGACAGGTGGGTATGATTTTTCACAACAGAAATAAACAATAGATTAATTAATTTGGTGAAATGATTTAGCCTATATTATATCGGACCAATACTATTTTAACAGTAATTCTAATGTATCACAGGGTTTGCACTACAATGTATTTTGAGGATTAAACATTAGACACAACTTTTTGGGAAAGTTGGACAAGAGGCTATGATGAGCCCTGGTAACCAAACATCTCCTTTATCAAAAGGCAGAATATCCAATCAGTATGATGTGTGTAGAGGTCTGTATGGTTACACTGTAGCAGCTTGGTGTAATTTTCAGGTGATTTAGTGAAAGCATGGATGAAATACTGAATGATCCTACTGGGCACAGGCCCAGGGGCCCAACAATTCAAGGACCCACTGGCCTTCACCTGCAAAATTTCACTCGAAGAGACAACCAGGAAGAGACTCAAAATGGCCGCAGAAAGACGCAAAACAACCACAAAGAGACACAAAAGGACCTAAACAGACACAAAATTACCTTCAAGAGACACAAAGTGACTATAAAGAGACACATAATCACCAGAAAAGACACAAAGTTACCATAAAGAGACACAAAAGAGACACATAACTCAAAAAAAAGAAAATACAACAACAAAGAGATGTCAGTCACCAAAAAAAAGATGCAAAACCCACCACGAAGTCTGTGTTTCTTGCCCCTGTGTAGGAGAGGTGGTGAGGCCTTTTGCATATATGTGCCCAGGGGCCCATTGTCTCACAGTGCACCCATGAATGAACATAAACACAGTGAACAGCCATGTATAATGGCACTGTGTTTTGGTGCAGCTACTCAGAGGCTGCACATTTATCAGCATATCAGCTGTAAGAATCACACATTCCTTGACAGATCCATGCAGACTGATTTACTGACTTCCCTGCTTTCACCATATTTAATGTTGTAGAGTCTTTAATCAATGTACATTATTTATATTTTATAATCAACACTATTTTTCATTGTTGTTTCCAGCTCACACTGTAGCTGCTACTGTACCCCCTCTAATTTAAGATGCACCCTAAGTCATTTTGCTCTGGAAGTGGGCCTGCTCCATGGTGATATTAGCTCCACATAAACTTGGACGATGTGCCAGACAGATAAGCATTTAATCAGTTACTGACTTGTTTCCTCTCCCAGATAATAAGATCAGACTGCAGTATATTACTGTTGCCATCCAAATATGTCCCTCTTTCCCTTGTTTATGTTGTGTCTGTGTGCAGTGTGTACAAACAGAAGTGCGCACAGAAGGTTAACAAGACACCGCGCAGATACTGCTCATCATCTGCCATGGTAGAAACCTTTTTAATTCAAGGTATGCCGCTGCCATCTGCGTAAACCTCCCATCACTCTTTACTCTCTATTAATAATTTTGTTACAAATGAGAGCCCCCCCCCACCCCCCTGTTTTTTTCCCTTCAGATCCTGAATCCATCATCTTTTCATTATTGCAAAATAAAATTAAGTGGAATGAATGTGAAGCCAAATGAAAGACGGACTAACAAGATTTTCAAGGTTGCACATGGACATGAATAACACGATCTAATTGAACAACACTGCAAGGCTTCACAGTCACTCAGTCTCACTGTTTGACATCATTCTCACAATACAGGCGATGAATTCAGATATCTGTGGCTGTAGATCACCTTAGCTGTAATTATGGAGGAGGTTGTCTTTCCTGCAAGAGCAAACCGTCCACTGAGTTGAATGGACTTTTGCAAACAGGTAGGAGGAAATTATACCGTTTCTTCCTCATTCCCTCTGGCTCCTCTAAGTTTCTGTCTAATGCATGTCAACAAAGACAGAAACTTAGACACGTAAATATTTGCACACATACTTCATGTCCTCCTTATAACACACACACACACACACATGCACACAGTTGTACACATACACCCAACCAAAGTGTTTTCCACTTTGCTACATACTGAGTTAAACATTTCTTTTGTCGGGGAGGACAGGAAGGAAGGACCGTCATTTTATCACTGTCAATCTCTGTTCTGCTGAACCACATCAGCCTAGTTGTCCCTTTATCGAACAAATGCAGTCACTCAGCTCTGAAAGAATCTATTCTTCTGCTTGCTGCTGTACATTTGAATGACTTAGACACTGTATATGACTTCTGCAGCTTGCTGTGGAAACAGCGCTGCTTTTGTTTCGATATGCAGCCACTACTGAATCAGCACGACAGAATGTGCCACTACAGCTATCAGCTATCAGCCCATCAAATGAAATTCAAGTCGGTTGCAGACGTCAATGTCAGCCCTACAAAATCTCCAGCTCTGCTTGTGACAACATGCAAACAGTGTCAGACAGGCCCCTGCACTGTGTGATTGTGCATCTTTGTGCGTCTGACTTCACTACTACATATATAGATGCGTGCCTCAATAAGACGCCTCGGGCTCCTTCATGAATCCATACAAAAAACATTACAAAGCCAGAAATACACTCGACAGAATGGCACATAATCATCCAGCGCCGAAAGGAGAAAAAGAAAAAGCAACATCAGAGTTTTATAACCTCATATATAAAATAGAAGGATTATTCCGTTGCCTGTCAGCCATGCAAACATCCACCAGCCCCCAAGGGACTTTTCCTGGCAGGAGTGTAACTATTAATTTAGTTTATGTTCATGTGCTCAAACATCTTGCCACATTATTGCGCTGTGGGTGGCCACCATCAACAGCTCTCTTGCAGGCCGGCAGGCGTTTCTCTGAAACACTTTTTATCGGAACAGCGGAAGTGGCCACTCTTCAGTTTGTTAAGCTGACTTGTTAAAAATGTTAGACATGTACGGCACAGAGAATTACAATGTGCTAACTTTTAAATGAGTGTACACATCTACAATATTCTGTCCCACCTTTACCTGGTATTAACACACATTCTGTGTCTGGGTTATCTAAATAATGACATCTGCCCAAGTAAGGGCACGTTCATAGCTCTTTTCCAGGCTTGCCCAAAGTAGCAGGAAGAGACAAAGTTAGGTGACCTGTCAACTTGTTGGATGGGTTTCGTTGTCCCAAGAATGTAGCCTATACACCTGGCTGAGATCCTTCCTCAGTGGGAATCAATGGAATTCTAATTGTTATGTATTTTGTATGTTAATAATGTGTTTTTTTTCCCATATTCAGATACATATTTCCCAATCATATGAAGTGTAAATGAGGTCTATAAGTGTATAAAACAGGGGGTGACAGTGCAGGGGTAAGGGTGTTGCCCAGAAACGTGTCATTATTTGGGAAGCTGGTGGAGAATCACGACCTCATTGCTGCGATCCTGATTTATACTCTCCTTCAAGGGTTAGTAGGATCTGGTTGGGGAGCATGTTGTGTATCAGAAGAAACATGTGGCTGCCCCTGATACACATCAGGTCAACAGTCAAAGAAGCAGTGACAAGGACTGCAGTGTACAGGGGATTTGACTTTCTAAAACTGGGAGAAAAATGGGCAAGAAAAACAAAGCATGACAAGAAAGCTACGGTGCTATACTGTGGATTAATTACCTGGGAACATGACGTGGAGGATAATGTATGTGTTACACGTGAAGTCAAAGTTAATTAGCTGATTTTCCTGTTTGATACATGTTGAAAATACTGGCTACAGAGAGGCACTTTGTCAGGAGTAATTCTTATTACAGGTGTTGCAAGAAAAGCACTTCCAGTAGGCATTTACATACCATACCTTTGGGACTTCATCTCAAGGCAGACGTGACAATACATCTTTACAGTTACTCACAGCAATATCCCACATCCTGCTTCGCTGTAATTCGGCAGTGGCTTTTGAGCAAGAAATGCTTTTATCCATGTGTTACCTGGCTTGAATGGATAGCTCAGCTTGGTTTGAGCATGGCTCTAAGCAGCAAGTGAACAAACAGAATGTCAAATGGTCAAGGAAGTAATCTCCACGTTGTCTTGTATGAGTCATCATTGTCCTATGAATTGGAATTGAACTGATTAAAGAGATTTCTCTTAATGAACTAAACCTATTCACTTTCTGCTGGAAGACCTGTTGGAAGTTAGCAAATCTAAAAAAATGACTATGAAATAAAATATGAACTCAAAATATGTTATGATGGCTCCAGCATATTAGTGCTAATGATCACCATAACCCGTTGTAGTCTTTGAATTCCTCATCCTCTAGTTTCCCTTTGAGAGTCTGTTTTAGAAAACTCTACCCTTCGAAATCGATACAGATGTTATCAATAGTTAATGGCACCGTTAGAGCTAGCGCAGACCCCTCTCTTCTGTGCCTTCTATATTGACATGCTGCTCTATATTTCAAGCATGTTATATGATAAGAGGGCAGTTTTGTCCAGTTCACACCAAGGACATTTGCACTCATATGTTCCCCATACACTTGACGCTGAGCCAGCAGTGTAACAATGGCAGCTCCTCGTTCCTTTGATGGCCAATAGAGCTCATCAACAATCACTTTGTACAAAGTGTGCATGGCATGCATTTTCATCTCAACAACACAGGAGAAATAAAAACACTGGCATGCACATTAATCCAGTGTTTATGAAGACTCTCAGGCAGGCACTGTGCACAGATGGGTACAGTAACCTGAAATTGAGAGCCTTTCCCTCTCTTGCTGGCGTGTTCCTTTTGTTTCCCTCAAACAATGTTTACAGCTCCAGATCTCCCTGGTTCATCTGTACGCACAAAACTGATGTGAGATAATGGCCCTTGCGGAGTGTCAGAGAATGCAGAGAGTGATGCATTCTGACACTAATTGTTCTCTCATCTTAAGCGGCAGCGTCTTAGCCAATCTCTAAAGCACTCCATAATGAGACCTGTGGTAGAGAGAGGAGGAGGAGGGGAGGAAGGCAGAGACAGTGAGCTGACTGATGAAATTCTGGTGCATTTTCCTCATGTGTTTCTTGTCCTTTATTATTATTTCAATACACAGATTATCAGAGGATGTCCTGCTCTCCCCTGACCCATTGCAGTTATTGTCTTTGAGGTTTTTATGACCTGTTTGCCTTGAGAACATCTGCAGAAGAGAGTGAAATATGCAATCCGTCCGCCGGCTCGCTCCATACTTTATAAACTGGATTTTGAGATAACAGCCATGAGATTAAAATCCAAATTGCTTGACCAAGCAGAAATAACTACATAATTGACCGAGGTTGACCTCACGCATGAGTAGAGTCCAAAGCTTAGAGCTTAGAGCTTAGAGAGACGCATGGCTGATGGGTGGTGTTGCTGTGGGAGGAAGTGATTGTTTTGGTAAGTTTCGGGTCGAACTCATTGTCAGAGTGCTTGTTTTTCCAAAGAAAATAGACTTTGATTAAGCATCTCTGTGCCAGGGTACAAATCAAACAACTAGTTACAAATGACACTAATCACCAATTAAGACCGTGCTGAGACTATAAACTGTCATGTTAAACATCTTTATCTTAATTGCAACTAAGCAATAGAACAATTAAGCACAATCCAGTAAACACTTCTTTACATCTGTGCTTAATTGTTTATTTGGACACGTAGAAGTGCATACAGCTGATAAATGTAAACCAGCTTAATGGAGAATTCATGTTTTCTTCCAGCCATAAACATTGTTTGCTACAAGCTGATTCCTCCTCGTTATGGCATTGTAGAGTTCATGGAAATTTACTCATCGTGTGTTCTGTAATTTGTACACAAACTTCAAAGCATTCAATCGAGATACCAGATAACAACGGGGCAATTTCACTGGCGGCCATCTACTTAAAAAATAATCATAAGTGCTTTAACGTAGGCAACTGGACTTGCTTGTGTTTCTTGAAGACGTTTCGCCTCTGTACCATGACTGGTACAGAGTTGCAGGCTTTAAACCCTGTGTGGGTGGGAACCCTTTCAGAGTCGTTAGGGCCACATGTGAGCTCTTAGTTTAAGAGTCGTTAAGGTCACAATGTGAGTCGTTGGCCCACCTGGCCACCATGTGAGTCGGCGAGTTGGCCAGGTGGGATGAAAGGCGAAACGTCCTTAAGAAACGCAAGCAAGTCCAGTTGCCTACGATATAACACTTACGATTACCATGACCTGGATGACTGAAAATCTTCACTGATAGAAAAAAATAATGTTGACACGTGACCAAAGATATGCAGTCATACTTGACTCAGTTAATGAAAGGAAGTACGTTGCGGCCTTTTTTTGAGCAAGAGCTGAGCGATATGGCCTATAACTAATATTGTGATATTATTAAGGACACAGTTTCCCAAAATCTTGCTTTTTTAAAATCTACTCTAAACTACTGTAAACTACTAAGATACTAAATACACTATTGTAATAAAAAGGCAAATAAACTACTGTTATAAACTGTTGTCAACTACTAAGATGCTGAATAAAGTATTGTAATAAAAAAGGTAAATTCAGTACTACTGTGGTAAAGTTAGATAAAGTATAGCTAAATTAAGTCAATTAAGTACTGTTTATATCATGTTAAAGTACTGCAATGATAAGGATAAACAAAGAAAAAAGTTAAAGTATATTTGAAATAAAGTTAAATAATGTATGATATAAAAATGTTAAACAAAGTAGATTTAAAATATAGTTAAATATTCATAATAACTGTTATAATAATGGTAAAGTACTGCTGTAAAAAGTTAAATAAAGTACTGTTATAAAAAAAGTTAAACAAATTATTATCGAAATAAATTTAAATAAAAAACTGTGATAATAATGGCAAAGTACTGCTGTGATAAAGTTAAATAAAGTATGGTTATAATAAAATAAGTATTGTTATGATGAAATAAATCAAAGCCTTACCAGTGGTGCTTTTATTTTGAAGTACCCAACTAGTCTCGGGCCAGAAGTGTTGATGTTCTTGCTGTAAACTTGAAGCTTCCAGTCAACAGTTAGCTGTTAGCAGTTAGCAGAAAGCTAAACCATACAGCATCGCAGTTACTGTAAACAGGAAACAAACTAATAGCTCTCCAGTTCATTTATTATTAGTATTTTCAGGTTGCACTGGTGCTCCATGGTCGCAAAATATGACTAAATGGTCGCAGTGTGGTGCCCCGCAGATACAAAAACACAGGTCTCACGACAGAGGTCTGGATGGGCGACAGTCATTTTATACATTCTACGTGGAACACGCCACAGTACGTTGAGGACAGTAAATATATCACCCGCCCCTACTGCGAACTACAGTACAAATATAGAAGCCAAACAGGGCATGTTGAGAGTGTTAGCAACTCAAAATCCCACAAGTGGGAATACAGCTCCAGCACCCCATCCTCCTATGCATACATTTATTTACACTGCTTTTAAGCCAACCAATTAGCATGAAAATCAAGAGGCATAACTACGCATAAGCAGATTGTACTCCAATTAGATGATCACATGTAAGCAGCTATCCACATGATCCGTTTTTTATGACCGCAATTGGGTTTCGAGGAGTAATCCAATCACAGTCTCCATCATTATACCGGGAGCAGACCGAACAGAGACAGGTGAATGCCTCGCTGTAATGCAGGGTTTTTGGAAACAGTCATTACAGCTGCAGGGGCGCCACTCTCATTACCTCCCTCTTAGTGCAGGAATCAGTTAATAAGTGAGGGGAATCAGGTATTAGTTTAAAAGGAAACAACTGAAGTTAGAGTGAGGAAAGGACACCACGGTCTCTTTTCTTTTTTTTTTTGCTCTCGTTCTCCGAGCCATCCATTGTTGAAATCGATTGTTCCGCTTTAGTGATTCCCTAAGGAGCTATTTAGACTGAGTTGGCTGTGGGCTGCACCATGAGCTCCCGCTCTCTATTCCTATGTCTCTGTCTCTGTTTGTCTCTCTCACCCCAATTCCCTCTCTCTTTTCACACACACACACACACACACGCACACACGCACACACACGCCAGACACCAGTGGCTAAAGGTGTTCTTAATGGCCCAGAGTTTGATCCACTGTCAAACAGCCAGAGATATACAGTTTCTAGAGACTGCAGAAGCAACCTGAGAGGTGGATTTATTTCCCCATACAAAATAAATCCACTTCTCAGTAAGTGTGTGTGTGTTTGGGCGTGCGTGTGTCTGGGCCTGTGTATATGTGTGTGCACATGTGCCACATTATTCTCATTATCTTCCAAGAAAGTGTGCCGCGCTTGATTATAATGCACATCCTTAATATCTGCTCGTGCATTTTTATGCAGTTTATCCATCTCAGCACACTGACATCCTGTACACACACACATTTGCACGCACACACACACTCACACACACACACTAGTTAGCATATTAGTTGCTGCCTTGTGATTAAAGTGTTTAAACTGTCAGCTTAACGCTTGCCTGCCCCTTAAGGCTTTTTTATTTGCACCCCTTCCAATAACCATAGAGGTCCACACACTCTGGGATTAATTAATAGTTTAGCCAGGCCAACACACTTGCAAACATCTATTCAGTATGGAGGGAGGGATACGAAGCAGGTGGGAGAGGGGCAGATGGGTGGGGGCGCGCGAGGGTGGCAGGGGTAGTGGCCAAGAGACTGAGAGAAAATCCGAGTAGACTGGAGAGGACAGAAAACAAGATTTTTTATTTTAGGTGGAAATAGCAAGAACAAGATAGAGAGGAGAGAGTTGCAGCTGGAGAGCAAGAGAGAGAGGAAAGAAATGTGTAAACAGAGGATACAACAGAAAAATATAATTAAAGGAACGGAGAAGGGGTGCTTTGTGGATTGTGGACAGATTCTATCTGGTATGTTGGTCATGCCACACTAGGGAGGGCTGGCTAGACAAGGCTGTGCATGCACTATGACTCTCCACTCCTTATCGATTATGTCAGCCCAGCTCTTCCTAGCTGGTGTGTGTGTGTGTGTGTGTGTGTGTGTGTGTGTGTTAAACTGTATGTCCTGTCTAGCTCAATCTGCACAAACATTTGCAAACTCTAAATCTATGTTTATCATTCCCTAATGTGGGTTTTGCGCCTGCAGGACCTCTGTGGAGGACTATGAGTGTGTGTGTGAGTGTGTGCAGACTGTGGCACAGTGTGAACTTTCAATTAGAAATAACTTTATTGCTCATAGCTCCCTGGAGGCCGTGATCAATCACTGTCATCAATAAAGACAGGCCAGTTTGTCAGGAAGCACCCACAAGCCTCGGGGTCTGGTGGCAGTGGCAGAGGAGGTTCTTAATTGAGGATGGTCTTTTACCACCAGCTGCACCTCAGTAACTGTCTCAGCCTTTAATCCTGTTATGCAAGTACCACTTCCCGTTGCTTGGAGGATCATGGCCCACTGAACAGCAGAGGTGGGAGAGGCAGAAAAGAAATGCCGCATTTGAATTCTTCAGATGAAGAACCACAGCAGTCTGTGCTTTTATAAGTTAAGAAACTCCAATTTGTGTACTTTCATGCAAAGAAAAAAATATCAGTCTTCAAGTGATGCAAGTTAACTTTCCCACTGCAAGCGCATAGGCTGTACAAATCATTTCAAAACAAACTTTGATTTGTTGACATGGCTTGAAGCCAGTGGAGCTCATGTCTAGTTTTGGGGAAGAATGTTTTTCTCTGGCTTGTTGTATGATGAGGCATGGTGAAACGTGATTTGAGTCTCTGAATGATGAGTTCCACTTCTTGCTACTCAAGAGGAAAAAAAAAATAGTGGCTGTTCAGAGGTCCGTGCAAAGGGTTTAGCATCTATTTACAGCTAGGCACTGTGATGGGTCAGCACGGTATGAGATTTGTTTTTGGTCTGAAACTGATTTTCAGTATAGTCACAGAATGATTGTTGCTCAGTGATGAAACTGGGCTGGAGACAATTGATTGGTCCACATCCACTCATTTTTCCAATACTTTTTCCAATACTTGTAATTCTCATAGGTAAATAGATTAACCCATAGTGTGATCCAAACTGTTACCTCTGCAAATTAGGTTATATTATTATCCTTTTGTTTTTCTCTTTTAATTAACAGAATACCTTGTCAAAACTTGTCAATAGACTTAAATGAAATTTGGTGGAAAGGAACCATTAATTAATCAGGACATTTTAAAGAGGCTCTAATCAAAATTGTTTTAAATTATACACTAACCAGCCATTTTATTTTGTACACCTTGCTAGTACCAGTTTGGACCCCTTTTGCCTTCAGAACTGCCTTAACTCTTGGTGTCATAAATTCAACAAGGTGCTGGAAACATTCCTCAGAGATTTTGGTCCATACTGACATGATGACATCACACAGTTGCTGCAGATTTGTCGGCTGCACATCCATGATGAGAATCTCCCGTTCCACCACGTCCCAAAGGTGCTCTATTGGACTGAGATCTGGTGACTGTGGAGGCCATTGGAGTACAGTGAGCTCATTGTCATGTTCAAGAAACCAGTTTGAGATGATTTGAGCTTTGTGACATGGTGCGTTATCCTGCAGGAAGTAGCCATCAGAAGATGGGTACACTGTGGTCATAAAGGGATGGACACGGTCAGCAACAATACTCAGGTAGGCTGTGGTGTTTAAACCATGCTCAGTTGGTACTAAGGGGCCCAAAGTGTGCCAAGAAGATATCCCCCACACCATTACACCACCACCAGCAGCCTGAACCGTTGATACAAGGCAGGATGGATCCATGCTTTCATGTTGTTTATGCCAAATTCTGACCCTACCATCTGAATGTGGCAGCAGAAATCCAGACTCATCAGACCAGGCAACGTTTTTCCAATCTTCTATTGTCCAGTTTTGGTGAGCCTGTGTGAACTGTAGCCTCAGTTTCCTGTTGTTAGCTGACAGGAGTGGCACCTGGTGTGGTCTTCTGCTGCTGTAGCCCATCTGCTTCAAGGTTGGACAAGGTGTTGTTGCTTCAGAGATGGTCTTATGCAGACCTTGGTTGTAACCAGTGGTTATTTGACTTCCTGTTGCCTTTCTATCATCTTGAACCAGTCTGACCATTCTCCTCTGACCTCTGACCTCTGGCATCAACAAGGCTTTTTCACCCAGTGAACTGCTGCTCACTGGAAATTTTCTCTTTTTGGGACCATCATCTGTAAACCCTAGAGATGGCTGTGTGTGAAAATTCCAGTAGATCAGTCTGGCACCAACAACCATGCCACATTTAAAATCTCTTAAATCACCTTTTTTCCCTCATTCTGATGCTCAGTTTGAACTTCAGCAGGTCGTCTTGACCATGTCCACATGCTTAAATGCATTGAATGCATTAACTATGTGCGTGAACAAGCATTTGAGCAGGTGTACCTAATAAAGTGGCTGTTATGTGTATGTGTAAAGTGAAAGGAATGACTTATGACAAATCCACAAGGAATTACCACCCAACTCTGCAGTTCACCTCCTATATAAGGAAGTGTTTTAGTGTCTCTGTGTTGGTTGTAGGATGTGTAGTCATCCTGTTTTGGTTTAGTCTCACCTCTATCATCAACATTGTTCTTGGCAGCAGCAAGCACCTGTCTTTTAGCTCTTGTGAAGCTGTAAACTACATCGCCCTGTTCAAAACACAGACACACAAAGTTCGTGACTGACAGGTAAACATAGTGGAGAAGTAAGAGCCAAATATTTCTCTTAGGAGCTGATGAATACCAAACCAGGGTCAAACACAACTTGAATGCTAATGTTGCTCTCTGTCTGCTGGACATGACAACTGTGTGCTAACAGATGCAATGTGTCATTTAGGCATGGTGGAGCGAGCTTTTTTTTTTTTTTTTACCTCCTACTCAGACTCTGTCTTTGTAGCTTGTGGTTGCTGCCAGCTTCACTATGTGGGTACTGAGTTTTGCCAATACAGTTGGTTATTCAGGGTTTTGGAAGAGTAGGATATATTATCCAGTACTGAATTAATTAGCTGGATCATTTTAACTACAGGATGCATTGATTAGATTGGTTTATTTTAATATCAAATGCTAAAAAAACACCCACAAAGTTGCTCTGCTGCTTTATATGTAGTTTTCTCTTGTTGGCGGGCCGCAGAGTTACACATAGAGAAAAAAGAACACAAAAAAAAGTCGGCTGCGTAAAAATAGAAATGAGCAATGCGATGCCTGCGTGGGTGCACACAGCTTTCGTGGTCAGTGTGGCAGCTTCAATTGATTGTAATGGATGCACTCTTCTGCAGGCATGCTGTGGCAGATGTGTCACGCTGGGTCGGTGCCCCTTGTATTCTGGCCGTTACACATTTGCCACAACAACTTTATGAGGTGATACAAAATCAGTGCTCTATTTGCAGCTTGTTGTTGTTGCTGCCCCCAAGTGGCCAAAAAAAATCAATTATTGTTGCTCTAAGGACCTCTCAACACTGCATGTCAAGGAATGTTTTACTCATTTGTGCTGTTTTCATGTTTCACTTGGATGAGAGTAGAAAACAATGAATATCAGATTGCTGCTACCACCAGGAGTATTTGTGTCCAGATGCAGACTACACATTTCTAATAACCCTCTATGATTACAATAATACATTTAGATAGCACGTTCGCTGCAGATGTTTGCAGTCTCAGAGTGCTCCATGGCTCCTTTGTTTGTCCATGTGTCTCAGTTGGTACCACAGATCAGATTCTAACAAAATGTTTACACTGCTAAGTTTCAAGTGTGCACTGATTGGCCCAAAGGCAATCATAATCAAAACAACCGTGACACATGTCTGGTTGATTGGTGCCAGAGGGATTTTTCATCATTCATAACAGCAAACATGTTTACTATTATGGATCCATGATTTCTCCAGTCGTGTGAAAATGAATATCTACATGGCAGTGCAGTCTGTATTTGCCACACTCATTTATGCTGTAAAATATAGATATGGAAATAGAAATGCTTCCATTCCACATTCAATTTAGTTTAAACGTCAACTGATCTGAGTGGGGACATTCATTCTTGACCCTGAAAACAGCAGATTGACAAAAAAAGAAAAAGAAAATCGGGTCATGGTTTAGCTCTGGAAAAAGCAATCAAACGCAGCTTGATTGGAGCTTTTATTTTTGTCATAAATTAATCTGTATTTGTACGAATGTGTGTGCTCAAGTTCCAGATATGAGACAATCAGGTAGTGCATGCAGACATTAGCACACGCTCACACACACAGACACAGTCTCTGATCGCTGTTGAATTAAAGAGCGCCTCCAGACCTTCCGAACAGCAACCTTTGTACTACAGTGAAATAATTGTAGCCATTACCAGAAGTACCGTCATGCTTTAGCAAACAGACAGTTTAACCTTTAGACAGCAAAGTGCGCTACTGAAAGCAGTGTTCTCTGTGTTGGCTTCTCCTGTAGCATTAAAACTAACTTTGTAGCTATTTGATCTAGAGGAGAACCGATGGTTGCGGCTGTTGGACATGGTCTCCTCTTCGCATCACAGGAGGGAAACAATTTCCCTTATTAACACTAACAAATGTAAAGATGCAGGTCAAATATCAGTGTGTCCCGGATGGCTCCTGTAGTTGCTAACTGCATATATATATACAAAAATATGATGTCCACTAGTTTGTTTATACCTGATGAAGCCTTAGTTTGGGTTTTCAAATGAAGCTTTGAATGTATGTTGTCATTTGTGATGTCATCAGTCTAAATAAACGCTTTATCAAATTGAATGAGTTAGTCTTTCCTTTAATTAAATCAACTTTCTTTAATGAATTCATGTATTTCACGGAGCTGTTGGATCGCTACTAAATTGTCCAGTTAGTACATGTGCATGCCTCACTTTGTGTGCAGCAAGCAGGAGAGCAAACTGACTGTTTTGGATTGAGCCAGAGTATTTTGTTAGAAAGAAATATGATGTTAAATTAAGTAAATGGTAAATATCTTATTTGAATACATTTGGACTTTTGGACGTAACAAGGCAGTAGCTCAGTCCATAGTGACTTGGGTTGGGAGCCAGAGGGTCGCCTGTTTGAGTTCCCGTCCGGACCAAATATGGAGTGTGGACTGGTGGCTGGAGAGGTGCCAGTTCACCTCCTGGGCACTGCCGAGGTGCCCTTGAGCAAGGCACCAAACTCCCCAACTGCTCGGGGCGCCTGACCAAGGGTAGCCCCCTCACTCTGACATCTCTCCACTTTGTGCATGTATAGGTCCTGTTTGTGCATGTGTGTTTTTCGGACCTGTGTGTTAATGACAAAAAGAGTGAAAAAATTTAATTTCCCCTCATGGGGATTAATAAAGTATATAAAATTAAAAAAAAATAAATTAAATTAAATTAAATTAAATTAAATAACAAACTTCTGGAGTTATTGGAAATGTTTCTGAAACAATCCTATGGAGCCACTGCTGAAAACAACTTCTACAAATAGTATAATGCTAATAACATCAGTGTAGCCTAATCTGTATCTGTAACTGTGCAGACTGAATAGACATTCAAAAACAACAACAAAAGACAATTAAAAACAAAACAAAACAAAACTAGGGTGACCATATTTTGATTTCCAAAAAAGAGGACACTCGGCCCGGCCACGAGATAGCTACTTAAATGATACTCGCAGTTTACTCAAAGATGCCTTATAATTTTAATATATTTAAAATGTATATGTATGGATAGAAAATTCAGTTATATTACAAAATATTATCTCTCAAAGACAGAAATTCAGATAGGCCCCAGTAGGGACACATACACACACTAGAGTGTGGCGATCCAAGCCAGACGGTACCCGACGGGTCAGGCCGGGTTTGGTCAAAAATGTAGCTATAAATTGTATTCGGGCTCGGGTCGGATTCCGTCAGCTTTCAGTGAAAATGTAGTGTAAAAATAAATAAAATCCTATTGTCTGTCCTGTTTATTGCTTGGACACTGTTATTTACGTGACAACACCTGAACATAACACACACAGACACACATTGGCTGTTTGTTTCTACGTCTCTCCTCAACGGAAGTCTCGGACGCCCGGCCTGTTAAATAACCACTATGTAACACAAACTCAGTGCTTTGGTCATTAAATAATGTCGGGCTCGGTTCGGGTTCGGACAGAAATATGCGGCCTGTGTCGCACTCTAACACACACACACACACACACAAGGAAAACCGGACATTATCATTAGTTTATAAAACCCCCCCAGACGCCCTGAACAGGACGTGAAAAGTGGACATGTCCGGGCAAAAGAGGATGTTTGGTCAGCCTAAACAAAACTGTTTTGCAGAATGTTAGCTTAAGGCTAAAACACAGCAAATGTCGCATGTCAAAAAATAAGCCCCTCCTATTACTAGTCACCTCTGAAATTAAATGCATTTTTGCCCCTCTTGCTCTCTGCTTGCTCCCAACTCTTGTAGCAGCTCTTTTCTCTGCTCCTATGGCAGCTCGACTCTTCTCCTCACTATTGATGTATGAAGAGAACTCTGTAGCTGTTTCTGTGTCGTGTTTGACAAAGAATGGATGAGGAGAGACTTGTTGAGGTTGAGAAATATCCCAAGCTAAACGATCCACAATCCTATCCACTGGACTGTCCATGCATCATTATAAGTTAATGCAAAGGTGGAGAAAGTACAGATCTTTCGGTAAATGCAGGCATAACTTTGCATGGTCTTTTGTTGACGGGCTCCAGTGTGTGCTTGTGGCTGGTGTGTTCTCAGTTTTAGAAATCAAATGTCAATATTATAAATAAGCTTCAACAATTAGTCCTATTTGGTACAGCCACACTAAATGCTAACATCTGCATGCTAACATGCCCACAAAGACAATGCTAACACGTGGATGCTAAGCAGGTTTTCAGTATACCATGTTCACCATCTTAGCTCAGAAGGCTAGAATGCTAATATTTGCTAATTAGCACTAAAGAGAAGGTACACTTGAGACTGACTGGAATCTCATTCATTTTTCGGGTTTGAAATTTTTGACGCAATAATGGCAGAGTAGGATCAACAAAGTTGTTACAGTTCATCCTGAGGGGTACCAAATTTAAAAGCAATCTATCTTGTAATTGTCATAACATCTTACTATATAATGACGACAACTCTGTCTTTCTGTGTCTCTGTTCCACGTGTTTCTCCTCACTGACTTGGTCATTCCATGTGAAATGTGGCACAGTGGTAGAGGGTCATGGGAGGATGCGAATGAAGCAATATTACATCAATTGGCCAAAGGGGGGCGCTATAGCAACCGATTGAAATTGCAAACTTTGAATGGGCATGGCCCCGTTTCATGCCCATAGAGACATGAAACTTTGCACAGAGATGCCTCTCCTCACGAGGAACACATTTTCCTCAAGAACCCATAACTTCCGCTTATATAGATTTTCCGCCATTTTGAATTTTATGAAAAACACTTAAAATCAATCTCTTCCTAGGAAGTTTGACCAATTTGCATGAAACTGGGTGAACATAATCTAGGGACCAATATCTGAAGTTCCCTCTTGGCAAAAGTTGGAAAACTTACTAAAACTGAACTTCTATAAGGCAATGACTTTAACTATCTGCCTTTCAACGTGCTACCTCAACTACTAATGTACAGTTTTAGCCCACTAACTATCCCACTATTGGCAATGGTACTACTGTACTTTCAATAAAGCAATCGTGCTATCAAATTCACAAAAACTCTGCCTGAATACATTGCTCTTCTTAATGGGTTCAGTTGACTATTTAATCTGCAATTTCCTATGACCTGTATCCCAAACACACACCATGTGAAATTATACGTGGGCAACTGTGCACTCAGTGGGTATGGACTAGTTTCACTAAATCTCAAAAATGTCAACCTGATGGTGGCGCTAGAGGTTGAGTCAGATCATCAACCTCAGTGGGGTTGATGAAAATTACAGCAATCTATTCAGTAGTTGTTGAGATATTTCCATTAAAAATAAACATTAGCACAAAACTGTGCTGTTAAACTCTGTAACTTTTGAGCCCCGGTTTGTAACACTGTTATAGTTTGTTAAACAGGGGACCACTAATACAGACTGTAAACTTCACCCTGCTATGTGTGAGTTGGGTCGAGTCGAGCCAGTGACCCACTGTATAGTTGGTTTAACCCTCTTGAAACAAACACGTCTCATATAATCCTCACTTTTTATAATAAGCGCTTTGCAGTGTAACTGGACTGAAGTATTATTTTAACACAGCTGAGCCTTGGCAAATACTTAAGTGGGGCCGAAAGACACAACTCTACTGTACGCCCTGTGTGTTTGAGTGCATGTCTCTTGGTCATAGAGTCGGCACACATGTCACACTTAAACAACTTGAACAATCGATTTGTCTTTTGAATGCAGAGGGTATTTTCAGAGCCAGAGGTGGAAGGAGGAGAGGATGCTTTGAATCCAGGGCATGACATCATATTGAAGTAGAAGCGAGTAAGTGAGAGGGAGAGGGAAATAAAGTTTGAACTACGTCTTGACAGAAACACACACACACACACGTGCACACACACAGGCAGAAAAAAAAAGGAAAGGAAGGGAAGGGAAGGGGAGGGAGAGAGAGAGGGGAGGGGGGAGAGCAGAGGACGGAGGCTGTGTTTGAGTTCGGGTCTCCGGTGCCATCATCAGCTATCCCCTGTACTCTGACCTTTGATCTCACTTTAATTCAAACGGACAACTCCTTGCTCTCTCTCTGCCTGCCTCTCTGTCCTTGTCCGTCTTTATCTTCTCATTCTTATCTTCTTGCTGAGTCCCAGCTCTCAATTCCTGAGTACATCACACATTATATTGTAGCCCTGTGTGTGTGTGTGTGCGTCTTAAGAAGCAGTAATTGGGGTTATCTCTACAGAGGATTGTGTAAATGACTGGGGCTGTGAATCTATTCAAGTACAATTTCAATGCGGAGAACATTTAGACTTGACTAAGTATCCTAAATAATATAAATGGACTCTTAGGGTGCGACCATTTTAAGCTAATTTAAGGCCGCTGTAATACTTTTAATTACAGGCATTTAACAGTGTTGTGTGGTCAGATAAACACAGTGGTTTTCAGCCTGGGACTGGACTGGGGTTATGGTGGACTCCGTCGCATCATAAGCTTCTGCAGGATAATTTGTTGTCGTCTTTTTATTAAACGCGTGCAAATGTGTCCCCCATAATCCATCCAGTTAACATATTTCAGAGATAATGCGGTTTTCACATCATTTTTTATAGTTTTAGCCGTCATTTTTATCAGTATGATCCGTGTCTTGCCCCGTCCGTCTTCATCTTGTCAATGTCGTTGTGGTCTAAGATCTCAGCAATTGAGTTTCTGAGTACAGTATTACACACAGGAATGATGCCCAGAAATACGGCCCAAGTTGAACAAAATTATCTTTTTTTTTTAAAGTAAGTCAGTAATAATAATAGTAAGGGGAACAGGGAGAACTCATTCAAATACATGATCCCTTATTCAGAAGTTGGTAGCTGCACACACGTTCTGAAGTGCACAGAATGTTCTGGTATGTGACATCTTAAGTTGTACTTGGTGTTCTGCCAGGAGAAGAGAGTGTCCAGTGTGGTAGGAGCCTCTAAGGATGCTATGTACTTTGTTCCTGCTGTAGCTGGTGTGCTGGTGTAGAGACTCTACTGTGTGGAGACATGAGCCAATGATCTTTTCTGCAGTTCTTATGACTCTCTGGAGGTTTTTTTTTTTTTTTCAGTCCTTAGCAGAGTTGCCAAACCATACATCGCAGCCCTGTCTCCTAGAAATTGCATTTATACACAACTATTTTGAAACAGCAAAAACATTTTGAGGGAAATGTAATCCAGAGTGAAATATGTTTTCTGTTATAATGAAGTGTCGCTAATGAACCTACCTGGCAAGTCACAAAAATGTTTATCCATACCAAACATATCAGCGAAATCGGACAACGTGTTTCAGTTGGTTTCTGCCCAAAAAAAAACCAAACAAAAAAAAACAATCTTGCAATACATATCCGCTCATTGTGACAACAGCATTATTATTATTGTTACCTTTTTTATTAATATTAAACTCAAAGCCTGAACCAAAGTCCTTTTGTTGCCTCAACCTAAGACAGAAGTTTAGAAGTGAACCTGAGGTCCTGCTGTTTGTATGCCCTCCATCTTCCTTAATAGGCTGGGAGCCAGGTCCAGCCCTCATGATGTTTTCTGCTACCTTTTTTTTTATTATCATTTCCTGTTAGCCTATACATTGGGGCAATCACAAGTTGATATTGAGCATCCCAAACTCGGGGCCGTTTGGTCTCAGAGGACCCAAAACCCCTTTTTTGGGACATGCTTCTGGCAAAATAATGTGAATGCAAATATTAAGGCACTACGATTGCATAAAAAGTAATAGTAATAGATAGTATAATAATACAAGTATGAAATTTGGCAAGAAGTATCCTGACACAAAGGGGAAAGTAGCAAAATAAGGTTATGGGGCTTGCTGCGTTTTTATTTCAAAATATTTCACAGAACACACCCAAATAAACAAAAAATGACTGTCTGATAAATTATCATCAAAAATAATTATTTTTCATCACTTTGTGTTTAATATCATTGCTTCACTTGAACACAGAACACTTCCCAAGTTGACAAGCTTCAATTTGAGCCCAACTTGACCTTTCTATCTTGAAAACTACCCTTGATTTGGCCTAAATGTGTCGCTACACCTCAAATCAAAGAAAATGGAATTTCAGTCACTAGCCTTCCAGAGCATCTACTTGCGAGCAATTTGAATCTGTAAGTTTTGAGTTCCCCAAAGTTTTATGTTAGAAATGTACAGAATGGGTGCCCAGCATCCTCCTAATGGAGCCTGTGGGTACATAAATGCAATGTTTTGCTACTTAAAAGAAACATTGTCTCTGAACATGATCCTTGCAGCCATTTCATTGCCTCAACCACATAATTAAGAAAGAAGTTAAGTAGCATACAAACATAATTTCTGGGAGGGATGGACATTGCAACCTTCACTCCGATCTTGTCACATATTGAGGTTTGGTCATGGACTTTCCACGTCCACATACTGTACTTGTAGGGTACCCTGGATGTGTTGGTTATTGATGTTGTAAGACACTGTTTCTGCCTGTTACATGTATTGTCTTCTTTGAAAATACACTTCTGTTTTCACAGGAAATTTACCGTTTACATACAGTCTCTTTCAAAATAAAAGCACTACGTCGGTTTTGTTGTTTTTTAACAACAACACATGATTGGTTTTAGGAAAAAAGAACAGGGTTCGGCTTTATAACCTTATGGTACACAAACACCACTCTCTCGGGTGAAAGTCCGTGTTTGTTAGACCCACCCACCCCACTTGGAGTTAAGCCGCCTTTACTTTGTCCTTGTCCCGCCACTTTCCCCCTGACGCCACCAGTTGCCGTTAAACTATAATGGCAACTGACTGCATATCATGCCGATGTTAAAAGATGCCTTTTTTTGTTGGTTTCTGATGCCACAAGTAACTGCCCGAGAGCCAGATTTCGATGACTTCGGAGTGAGACTGGGCTTGACAATGACACCTGAATGCAGTATCTGTATGCAAGAGGACAAGATCAGGTGTTTGATTTGATTTTGGAAACATTGTGGTTTCTGTTTGATGTCTGTCTTTTGTCCAAGTAGTATTGACCAAACACTTTTAAGCAGCGGGTAGCCCATGTGAAGCACAAAATAGGTGGAATGCATTGGCTGACAAGCAGTCTTGGAACCCACTGCCTATCGTCTGATGAAGATTTAGCTTTACATTAGCTTTTTTTGTCAAATAATTTATCGTTCACTTACAGATATCAGTTTATAAATTAGCTGAAATGACCAGTGCACAGAAAAGTTTTGGCCCGGCTATTCGCATGCTACAACAGATCTCCCCAAATATTGGCTGTTGTCCATAGAGGCTTATCATCATCAGACTGATAGCTAATGTGTTCCAAGACTGGGGGTGAATGACCTCCAAATATTTGCTTGTTCTTTTCCATCGGCTTCACGTTCATATCAGCATTAACGTAAAAGCCGTAGCAGACCATCAGCGGTAATTATAAATCATCTATTTTCCATTTGTCATCACAAATGAGGAATGCATATCAGTACAGCTACACTGTCGTTAACCCTCCAATTAAAAGTGTGAAATCATTGCGTTAATAGTCACACTCATTTAATCAACTCTCAACATGTGATTATAATGGGATTTATGGCTTAATTTGAATTAGAATGAAATTTTGAGATGTACCTCTGCAGCTCTCTATTCATCCTCTCATGTAAATTTACATTGTAAGTCTGGCATCAGCCTTCCACATTGTGTAGCTGAAAAAATAGTAATGAAAAATGAAATATGTTGTTCTCTGCTCTCATCATTTAGATCATTTCTGATTTCAAATGGAGCAAAGCTTTTCCTACCGAGAAATGTTTGTACAACCAATCTGCTTTCCATCTGACCTGCGTGTGTGTGGGAGGATAGGTGTGAGTGCACATGCTTCAAGACAAACTCCACTTAAAGCTCATAAATTGGTCCATGAAACACTCAGTTTGCATGTTATCTCTCCAGCACGTGTACATTTAAATTGACAGATTGATTTTTTTTTTTCATTATGAAAGACAAAGGACTGGGAGGGAGTGGGAGTGTCACAGTAGAGAAATGGATGAATGGATGACACATTTTCTCACATTCCTCCTCAGGCTTTCAGTCCAGTGATGGTGCGGAATGTAAAGCAGGCTGTGTGTGCACGTGTGTGCCTGTGCATACCTATATGTGTGCATTGGGTCTCAGTGTGTAGGTGTGTATTGATCACTACAGGGTGATGTTTTATTAAACAGAGGTGAGGAATGTCAGGCAGGCTGGTGTCCCTCAGTGTCGGCAAAGCCTCTATCAGCTGGCCTTTGCTGCTTCCTTGCTGTTGCAAAGACATGTTTCCTCTTCCCCTTCACCCGTTCATCCTTTTAATCACTTTTCGTTGCCCTCTTGTTTCTTGCTTTATTTTAAACTCATTCCTTCACACTCTCTGAATTCAAACCCCTTTTCTGCCACATTTCCTTTTAACTTCTTCCCATCATCACCATGAGTTCTACACTGTATAGCCGCTTATCTGACTCCTTTCCAAGTAATTATCTCACATGTGACCCCGACGCTCTTCTATTCCATTTACGCTCCGTTTTTATTTCAGTCTCACCCCCCTTTTCACTTTTGCTCCACTCATCCTCGTTGCAATTTTCCACCTCCTTCCTGCTCCTTGACTCATCCACCATCGCTCTTTCTTTTAGACTCTGTTTCTTTTTTTTTCTTCACCGCCCTTGTCCTCCTCCCTCTCCTGCCTCTCCTGGGGAAAGCTTGCTGATAAGCTGGTTCGAATGGACATGGCTTCATGCTCTCCTTCTTCCCTTTCATTTCACCCAGTCTCTCAGGTCCCACAGACCCCTGTGGACTCTATCTACGAATCCCCAGTGTCTCCCTCTATCCCCCTTTCCTCATCTTCCACCTCTCCACTTTTCTTCCCCCAGCACGGGAAGCAAGATAACACTGCATGTGTCCATGAACTTCTTCATCTCCTCACTTTCTTCCTTCTCACTCAACCACCATCTTCTTCACTCCCAGGGGAAACACACACAAACACACACAAATGTAAGCCTTTCACAATCTCTGTGTAGAGAACCAGCAGTGGTAACCACCCCGAGTCTTGTACAGGTTGTTCCCTGCTTGCTGTCACACAGTTCAACAATCAAGTACTGTGGAGTATTGTGTGTATATTTGAGAGTGTGTGTCTGTGTGTGTGCGCACTGTCCAACACCTCTTCTCTCTTTTTTTCTCTCTCCCACATCCACACTGTGTTTCCTCTGTTCCCTCTATCTTCCAATCTGGACCTGAGAAGGTCAGTGAGGGGAGGATCTGGAGGGCCTCTGTGACACATACTGAGGAGGAGATAAGGAGGAAGAGAGGTGAAGAGGGGTGACATGTGGGAGAACCAATCAACAGGTCCAGTCATGACCTTTGAGATGCAGCCTCTTGTCATGCTCATCCAGGCTTGACACCCAAACCCTACTGTTCTCTCTCATCCACTGCCTTCTTCATCACATTTTCATTTCTCTTTCTCTGCCGGCTTCAAGAACCAAAAGACTAAACTACTGTCCTTTTTACTGACTTTAATTTGTACCTTCTTTTTATAATCCTGCCAGAACAACTGACTTCCTCACTTCCTTGCTTCTGAATTAGCATTACAGCAAAATCCACAAATACAAAACAAAATTCTGTGATCATTTTGGTTTGACAGGTGTTTTCCGATGTAATGCAAATATTATTTCATATTTGATTTTACATACATCTGCCATATCATATATACAGTCAATGCAGTATATATACACCTCTACATCACTTTTACTTTTTAGTATTGTTGTATCGCTTTAAGCAATGCAGTGTCACTACAAAGTATGGCCACATCTTATGATTTGAAACATCAGGATTCATATTTAGTGCCAAGGTTTGGTGCAAGTGTCAGCCAGTGGTTCCCAACTGGTGGGGCACGGTCCAAAAACTGGTCCCAGATCCATTCTGAATGGACCGCATAAAAAGTATGTCGGCTGAGCAACTGCTGTTGCAGTAAGAGCAAAAAAGTCCACATAAGGTGGGAGCTGAGGTAGATGGTTCAAACAAATTCCAAACTTTCACCTGGGATATCACTGTTCGTGCCCCGTATGAAACAAAAAGTCAATCAGTTATTTGTGTGCTATGTGTAGCATACAACTCTATGACTTGATGTCATTTGACCATAAGTTACGTTCGTAACAAACATACTTATTTTTAACTAAACCATCATTTTTTTATTAAGGTATTCATTTGCTTTTGTTGCCTAAACCTAAGGAAACATGTTACATGTGCATGTAAGGTTCCGAAACTGCACGTATCCTGTGAAAACAGTTTATTTTGAAAAGACAGGCATGAATTGACATGCCTTACCTGTGCATCCAAATCTGGTACTGTGAAGGCTCATTTATGCTCCCTTTACATACGAAAATGTATACGTCCGTTTCAAACGATGTTACCGTCACTGCCCACATACTTCCATGCGCCCTTTACGTTGGCATGGATGTTAACCAATATATCCACCAGGAGGCAGGCCAGCGTCAAAAGTTTATGACAACAACAAACTCAAAAACAAACATGGCGACTGTGGAGGAGATATTGATAATGTACCTCTTGCATAAAAGACAAAAACAGGGGCAGCGTTGTAGGAGGCGGTGGTTGGTGAGGCCGTTAAATACACTGTGACTGGAGGACGGAGGATTCTTTTCTCTAGTACTGCCGATGAGAGAAATTGAATTGTTATTTTTTCTTCGTGTCTCGCTAGAGCTACGTATCGGGTAGTGACAGCAACACTACCCCCACGGTTCCCGGTGGTACTGCTCCGTTTGGCCCATATCCGTAAGCTTTATGGAAACGTGCAGAAATACGGCCGAAATGAACGCAGAGCACGGACAGAAGGCTCCGTCTGTATCCGGATCCGTATTTAACGTTGAGCATAAATGAGCCCTAAGGGTACCTAGGGCATCATAGTTTGACGTGTAGGGC
Source organism: Epinephelus fuscoguttatus (assembly GCF_011397635.1). NCBI lineage: Eukaryota > Metazoa > Chordata > Actinopteri > Perciformes > Serranidae > Epinephelus > Epinephelus fuscoguttatus. Next base: position 9,350,521 of record NC_064756.1, on the reverse strand, counting down.
CACTGACCAAGTGCCGGTATTTGGTGAGTTTGACATAAGAATGTGTTGGTGTAGGATGCAAGATGCCCCATATAGTTAGTTGGGATGCTGGATGTAGTGAGTCTGACTTTTCCTCCTTTATTGACTTTCATTTGACATGTGTTTTTATTGACCAAAACCTTTACCAAGCTTTCCAACCCTCACCACACATTATCCATAATTTATTTTGCCATAACCTTAGTATAGTTGCTATGCACAGATATTGTAGAAAGGCTTTGGAAAATGTTGACACGGAATGTAAATAAATTAATTAATACATGAATAAACCTGTCATTGAATTTTATTTGGGTTTTGCAGAATTAACCAGTATTCACACTCGTGTCTAGCAATAGAGGTTAGCGTAGCCCTTTACATTTACTTTCATTCAAGTAACTAGCTCGACATGTCAAAAGGCAAAAGAGTTAATATCCACTCTGAACAGTCATACTCAAAGATGAGATGAAAAGCTGCTTGTTACATAGACAGGTGCAATAATTGTCTTAATATTGGTATAATTGCACAAGTATTGCACTCTGTTGTAAACACTGTCGAAAGTGTTATGAAATAAATAAAAAAAACATCTGACATACAGTTCTGATGAAGTAAACTGGTGCCTTTTCACACTCCCCATTAACCGTCTTTCTCGCACAGAGTATGGGTGGTTGTTCACAGTTGGGACAAAACAGTCATGTTCGAGTGAGACTTCAGCCAAATAGAAAGAGTAGAGATTTGGCAGTTAGTTGTCATCCTGCTGTGAGAAGGTCAGCCCCCGCTGTGTGCGACTCCATATCAAACACACTCTAAATTTTAAGGCATTTTGCCAACAACGTATTTTTGAACTAGCATGTGTATCTACTTTTTGAATTGTGCTGCCCTGTGTCCTTAAATACTCTTCATGTGCCCACTGTTATGGCATCAGTGTGGAAATTACACTCAGCAAATGGGACATGGCTTCAGACAAAACATCTTCAAGTGGGCGTTTTGGCCTTAAGGGGACCACATGCAGTAATTGCTCACTTCACACCTCCCATTCACTTCCATTCAAGCCTCTGTGCACTGCTACACGGATGAAGGCTCATTTCTATTTTTGAATCGTATTATATTTCCAGCAATTTAACAAACATGCAATGTTTCATAAATTTAGTGAATCACCTACAAATTCATCACATAAGACACTCTCTGTGACTTTGTAATAACGAGTGCCCCTGGTCTTTTCTTATCTTTCCAACATCCCTGCTTGTAGTTCCTACCATTTCTTTCCACCTTCACTCTGTCCAAGATAGGAGCAGTGCACATGTGGAAACGACGTGTGACGGTACAGCAGCAGCTATTTCAGGGTGGCCGCTAGCCTATTGATTTTCTCATCCTTTTTTTTCTCCCTCCAATAATGCCCAGCAGAGGTTGTCCGACAGATTGATCGGGATAGTGTGTGTTTGTGTGTCTGTGTGCTTTTGTGCTCGTGCAGATCACTCTGCATCATCGTTCTATGTTGAATGAAATGTACAATTTGAACACTTGTCGTCCCCTTTGGACCGTTGAACAAAACGCCACAAACAATCAATGAGCGAATCAAACACACATACTGTAGACGGAATACAAACACCCATTGTCAGCCGGCTCCCACCCAGGAGGGACATTCTCTGATAGAAATCAAACATGGTGTTCAAAGGCACAAACAGAGAGATAGGACAGACCCTGACTTCAATGAAATACTGTAGGTTGTACTGCGGACGAATGGCGTGCGGTTTAGGGGACATGGAACATTGTACTTCAGAATGCAAACTGAAGCAATCCCAAAAGGCCATTTATTTTGAATTCTTTTGCCATAAGATAAAAAAAAATCCCATCTGATTGAAATGTATCATTTTGTACTCAGCCGCTGGCAACCTTTTGCTCAAAGTGCATTCCTCGAAATCCCAGCAGTGTGCAACAGCTTAATACTACGCCCCCCCAAACCTCAAACCACAGCGGGTTCTCTCCAACATTGTCTCATTCTGGACTCATTTCTGCCTCAGACCTTGATTCACTTTGTACAGAGAAAGGTGGTGTCTGTGAGACGACCATCTAAGACTGCCTGCAGATGAAAAAGCCTTTTCAATCCCCGGGACCAAATTGAAACGCTATGATACTGAGATGAAGGTTAGCCAGGTGGTTCGCAAGAAGACATAACCAGCTGAAGCAGATCTTATAAAGTGATTTTAAATGGAATGACATTTGTTCCCTCCTGGGACTAACTTGCTTGTACATGTCATAGCCAATGCCGAAAGAAACCAAGAATTTCTGTCAAGTCATTTTGCAACTCTGGAAAGTACAGTGAGAGAAAAGGTAGATATTAGTTTTATATTTCACTTCAGAGGACGCTGAGTTCACGGTTATGCTTTTTCCTAACCAAAAGGTGGATTCTGTTATTTCAGTGTTGGCAACATGCGAGTGCATCCTTGTCGGGAGCAAAGCGTTACACATAGTTTCTTAAAAGTGAACTTCAATCCATATTCCCATCTGGCTGTAGTTCAAAACACAGGTACAGCACTTGAAGCGGCTGAACAGATGGGAAACTCCTCTGTGTTTCCAGAGGTATTTAACAACATACAATCAATAGCAACCCCTGAAAAAACAGTAGTAGACCAGTGGTCATTTTTTCTAAGTAGATAAAAAGAAGAAAGAAAAAACAACAAAAACTTCTATCTCATCGACGTCCGATATTACCTGCCTGCATTAAACACATCAAAGGTTTATCAGCAGTTATTAGGCAATTAAAGAGTTTTCTTTAAAGCTCACTATCAAACCTGCCTGCATATATCACAGCAGGGGACCTTTGGGTGTAAGAAAAAGTACTAGATGTCCATAACCTCTCACTATAAATGCACAGTTAATTAAATGCCAGCTATGTGGCACAGGTCTGCTCATTAACCTTCCCCATTCAATATGTCAGAGGAAATAACCTTTTCACAACTCACTCACGGCTTTGAGATCATGTTTACTGAAGTGAATAAAATCCCCCAAAGCATTTATTATCCTTTTGTTGTTGTAACGTCTGTTTGTGTAATTTTATCATGCCCTGATTTTAAAGTAGTTCATTATTTGCGTGGAGCCCTGTGGCAAGAAACGCCTTATGAAAACACATTGGCCTATTAGCTTTTGTTAAGGCTCGTCAGCTTATTGAAATACTCATGCACATGCATGGAAGTCATGAATTAGAATAACGCGTTCTTAACTTAATTTGGCTGACCAATTTTTTTGATTATAGTCACCCTTTATTTGTACCTGTGCTCGCTGAATTTTGCCAATAGTATTACTTTATGAATTAATATCTCAAAGGCAACTGCAGGCATTTTATGATCAAATCAACAATCAATTTTGCTTGTGAACTCGAAGCCATTTTCCCATTACACTTATAACTCAGGGGAACCAAACAGATTACATGTCGTCATGCAGAATCTCATCTTGCCATTTTATGTGGTTATTATTAAAAGAGATTATTATTATTGGAAAAAGCCTTGGGTTGTTGTTCACCAGTGATTCCTCATAATGCAGCTGGTGTGTGTGTGTGTGTGTGTGTGTGTGTGTGTGTGTGTGTGTGTGTGCATTTGGTCCATCTTTGTGGTCCATCTTTGTTTGCACTGGTCAACGTGTGTGAAGTGTGTGTGTGGGAGTCTTGTTTTGCAGTTGGTACTGGTCATAATGGTTGAATGAAGGGTGCGTGACCTTGCCCAAGGACACTCCTGCTCAGGCTTTTAAGTCTTCTATCTACCCAATCAATACTCTGCCATTTTACCTCCGTAGCGCTGAGGCAGGCCCTGCTCCACAACTCAACACCTGTCCCTGGAACGGCAGAGATCTGTCACAGACCTTTCCTCTCTGAAACATGAAATCACCAGCAGCAGCAGAGCAGCGATGCTGCCATTTATAACAGTCGTCTATCTCTTTCGTAAGGCCCCCATGGGGCGCCGCAATGAGAAGTGGGAGAAGTTGAAAGGTTACACCCGTCGAGAGAACAGACTAGACAGGGATTTGGGCTCCAACCTGAACAGGAAATGGAGCTGTCTCCATCTGGCGGGTTGTTCATCATGAGGTACCATGTCAGATATAGTTTAGGCAGTGGGAATTGCTTCAACTTTCTCACCAGCTGAATTTCTGTAGTAGCTTAAAACCGGCTTTATACTGCAAAAGGTGTGAAATAACTTCTCTAACAACTAGAGGTAGTTCAGGGAAGAAGTGCCTTTGAGGAAGGAAATCTAACCCCCACACACTTATAAGACACAATGAATAGTTTATTACAATGCACTACTGTGCAGTGTGTGTCCTTGCAGGAATACAGTAGAATCCATACAAGCAGTTTTATACATGCATGACCTTTCTGACTCTTCTTGAAAAGCACCTTGAAATGCTTGGACACAACTTGAAAGTACGTGAAGTACTTTCTCAGCTTAATCTGAAATGAGTTTTCTACACTTTGCTGATAAAAAGAGTCCTTCTCTTTTTTTGCTTTCTTTCTGATACAAGAGGTGCAAGGAATTTCAGATTGATTATGATTACAGATCTGGGGAAGCTGGTATTGATATTCTAGATTGTTTTGGTGAGGTGAAGAGGCATTGTTGGTGGTGGCATTGATGTTGATGATGATGATGGTGGAGGTAGTTGGTGGAGGTAGTTGTAGTCCCTGATGCCTCCTGCTGAGGTGACAATGACGATGATGATGACAATGGGGCTCTTTGAGCTGCACTCTCTTTTGTTTCTATACTATATATAATAATTTCCATTACTTAACCATGTGCTGCTGTAAAGGAACACAAGACAATTTCTGTCCAGTGATTTGGCATATCTTTGTTAAGGTTTCCTGGGTTTTCAGAGAAGAATAGCAGATTCTAAATGGGAAGCCAAATTGAATAAATTAACAGCAGAGCGAAGGCTATTGAAGACCATGCAATCCAATAATGTGTCAAATCAACGTGATACCATCCTCTGCCATTGTATTCAAGACAGATAAGAACCTACTGTACGTCTGTAGAATGTTCATGCATACTAAATGATCATCCCACTGTAGTTAACAAAGCTTGTATCTGTCTTTTTTCTTCCATGGTCTCCTGGGGACGTGTGTGCATCTGTCTTGCACCTGAACAATCTGTGTCACACTCACTCCTAACTACAGGTAAGAGGGCTACTTCATCCTCGCAGTACACCTTTTGTTTTGTGTTCCTCACAGTGAAAGCGTACCTTCCAAGACCATTTAGTAGTGACAATCTCTAATGTGAATCAAAGTCTGCATCATTGACATGAATGTATAGCTGAAGACCGACTTGCGAACTTGTATTTGCATACTCAGTGCACACACTATGATCTCATTGAATATTCATATGCTGCTGAAAACAAGTCTCGGAGTTTGAAATAGAGATTGCTGTCACAGCCTGTGAATCACGGAGCAATTTTAGCTCTTGAAGGCACTGTAATCAGTGTTGCCTGCTGTCATCCCTTATGCATTAACACACACACATACACGCACACATCAACCCACACACACATGCATGGACACATCCAGTATATCCACTTCATATCGCTGATGTCTCCTTTAGACCAGGGGACAGTTTTAAGAAAAGCCCACTGAAGGGTTTGTAGCTTGATGTGTCACACACCATCACTTCAGATGCACTCCTCCCTCAAATCTCCCTTCACTAAGGGGGAGACCTAATAAACCCAGTGGACAGCTACAAGCTTGAAGTGTCATGCCGCATCCATCCGAATAGTCCCCTCAACTCCCTCTCAGATGTGACTAAGGGATTCTTAAAAGCGGTGGAAGTGTTTATCTCCCAAAACCAGTAGTCGAAGTACAAAACTTGGGGAAAGATTAGAAGCTGTCTCTCACAGCTGTGCGGGTGTAATACTGGGTTGAGTTAGAGGTAATGTCACTTGTTGTTAATGGGAGTGAACACTCATGACCTTTCTAAGGCGCAGGAAGGCATGTTTCTTCCAGTTGCACTGTTCTCCTTTGTTCTGTGACAAAAGAACAAAAGGGAGAGAGTCGGTGGTGCAAACGAAACTGGTTGGAACAGAGGGAGGAGGGAATGAGAATGAAGACAAAAATCAATGGACAGAGAAGAGAAAAACCTACATTTTGTGTGCAACAATGTAAATAAGTAGCATTTCTTTTTGTTTTACTCAAGTAATAATTGCATGTCACCTACTTGTAACCTGTCATGCCACTTTACTGAGCTTGAAATCACAAAAAACTACATAAGGAAGACTTATTCTGGATGTGACAAAACTTGACACACCTTGAAGTCACAGGAAACTGGGGAGAAATTAAACTTTTTCTAGAGTTCTAGAGCCTTCAGCCGTTCAGCCAACCACCTCTGGAACGCTGTCCCCCACGACATTTGCAGTATTGACTCCCTTACCACTTTCAAATCTTGTCTGAAAACACACCTTTTCAAGCTGGCATCTTCTGTATGGAAATCATTACAGCCAAACATGAAATGTTTTTGTCTACTCACCTTTACCAACACGACTAACTTAATTAAATGGAGCAACACCTGCGCTAAATCATACACACACATCATACGGCACTCCCCATATGTCATCTACAAAACATTCCCTCCCAATATGGTAGTCTGTTTGAGCTGCAAAATCTCCCCAGCTCTCCCTTTGCATTGTCTATGCAGCTGCTGCCCTGCATCAGTCCTGCTGCTCACTCTTTCAGGCACCCCAGCATCCACCTGTAGGCTCCAGCTAAGGGGGGAATATTTAATCATCACGTCCCAGTATCTCATATAAACATATCTGCGAGGAGCCTGATGTTGAAGTATACATTTAAACGTGAGATGTCTGACTGATTATTGTGTGTTGGGCTGCCAAAACATGGGTTACCTACACTCAATACTGTGCCTGAATGCATCCTGTGTAAACACTGTGTTACACTTTATGCTTTACAAACACTGCCTTGTCTTTATGCTATCCGAGGCAAACCACCTCCTTGTTATAAGAGTAGTATTGATCTTCTCATCTACCTCTATAGGAAAAAATCAAATAAGTGCATTTCCTAAAATGTCAAACCATTTCTTTCAACGAGAAATGTGTGTGTGTTGCACCGGCTTGGCAGGTTGTAACTGCTACTTGCTGGAATTTAAGAGTTGTGCCAGTGAATTGTGTAAGTCTGCTCCACACGAAGCTGTGCCTGGAGAGTTTTACTTAAAATGTCATAAACCTATAAAAATGAAACATAACATCATAAAAAAGACTCGAGAAAGCAACAGTAAGTAATTCTCATAACCGTGGGGTTTTTAGCAATGCTGGTGGCTTGGCTCTGGGGATGGCAATTGTTGGTCTGTTTGTTGGTTGGCTCACCATTTTCTAGACAACTGTTGGATGGATTGCCATGAAATTTGGTACTGACAGTTATGTCCCACATGAATTTTAATAACTTTAGTGATCAAACTACTTTTCATCTAGTGTCTTGTTTTTATGACGAACACCAAACGTTAATGAATAATTAGTATATCTTAGCCTGCTGATAGTTACATGCTTCACCAAGATAGGAACATGTTGCACCACAGAGCCACTAGTAGACCTATGGCTGTAGCTTCGCCTATATAGGATGTAGTTCTCCCCATAGATTGTGTATAAAGATGGACAATGCTTCGCAGCAATCAGGAAGCGGAGCCGCAGCACTGATTTCCCACCCATACAAATGTCCGACCCAATTGCAAGCAGCGCCATTAATTGTGAGCATACCAATTTTACATACACAGCAGTCAGTCATGATGCCACCCCTCCCTTTTACAGCATCAAAAAAATAATTAACTAAACAAACATAGGACTTTGATCCAGGAGGCTGTTTATGTCTTGTGTATACCGATTGTCAGCATTATTATCTTAGATTATGCCATGTCATGATGTCACATTACATTAACAAAATAATAGCCCTGATTCCAACAAACACTTTCGGCATGGTACCTTTGGAACCAAAAGTAACCCTTCAGACATGGCACTTGGACCCTAGGTCCGCTTAGCATTTCAACCGCAAACGGTACTTTCCTCCTTTATCAGTCTGCATCTCCTTTTATCGTCTAAAGAATGGGGTTGCACGCCAACATTTTCAGAACAAAATAAAACAGGCTGCCATGAGAGTCTCTCTCAATGAGATATTAAGAAATAGCGGGTTTGTGCATTTAGTCCTTCTAAGGTAAGCTCGGGGGTTTAGTTTAGCAGGAGCCAACAGGAACGATGCTCTGCAACACTTTTTTTTTTCTCTGATTGAGGACCGGAATATATGCTGTTCATATAATCTGGTCAAATTAATATATTTTTTAAATGCTTGAAGATGTGTATGTCATGTGATCATGTCATGATCAAAGTTTTCATTTTGAAATTTAAGATGTGCTCATTGATTAATATCGTCACCTCGTGCATTGAGTGACATTACAAGTAAACGTTCCACCTTAAAAGTTGCCGGCAGTCGGCCCAGTGAATTAAGTTACTTTTTCTAAGACTCCAGCTGCTGTGAGAGGCAGCAAAACATCCTTTCTTTTCATAGTTATAGTTTACTAATATATGTAAAACTCTCCACAGTATGAACAGTGGTTACCTGAGCCTCAAAACCAGACACAACTCAGCCCTGAGCAGAGTGACCGTCCTGTATTGACCAATCAGACTGCAGTGTTCACAGCTCCACCTTTTAGTACCAGATCTGTGTGCTAGGTACCCCAACAGAGGGGGGACCAAACATGGGGACAATACCGAAGTGTTCCATTGGTACCATCCACAACTTTTCACAGTGGAAACGGAAAAAAACATATTGAACTGTACCGTACTGCTTGGGGGAAACGTAGCTAATGTCAGTACACCCACCCGTGATTCTTTTGCTGAACCCAACCTTGTCAGTAGGGGCACCAGTTCATAAGATAGCACAAAAACTGGTGTATGAACGTGACTATTTATAAGATGTATGTACAGTTGTAAGAGGATATGTGATTTATCAGTGTCTTGTTTCTCTCTGACGGTCTGTCTAATCATTGTTTTAGTGCAACATGTTTCCATTTTAATATTTTTCAAGACTAAATCGTGACAGTGAAACAGTGAAGAAAGCTGTATCTAACCTCTCTCTTGTCACCTGCATTCCCTGCTACTTACCTGGTGTGACTAATCAAACAAATAACTGTGATGAGTGGTTGTTTAGTTGAGAGCCATTACTTTTGTGTCGTTATCACCAGCAATTTGTGTGAGTCACCATATAGGAAAAAAATGACTGACTCATTCTGTCACATTCATTTAAAAATAAAAGACAAAAGATGTCAGCCTGGCAGTGCTGTAGACATGTGTCTCCCCCACACTGCTGTACATTTTAATGCACACCCCACAGCCCTCTACTCAGGGGAAGTCACCTGGTTTCATTTATATGTCTGGCTATGCTAACCATCCTGCTCATAAATTGCAAATGTGCTACTTTGCAGTGTTAAGATATATAACTTGTTCTGCCTGATAAGTAAATCATCGCTGGCATTCCTCCACTCTCTATCCATCTCTCTCCCACATTAAAGCACATTATTGATGTTCAAAAAGTCGAGTTGACATATACTGGTTATGATTCTGCAGGATGCGCCGGTCCCTGCATTATAGATGTCATGTCTCACCTGCAGGTTTACTTATTTTATGTGAGTGGTGTTTTTGTGTTTGTGGAAAGGGACGGGATTAGCATGCTTTTCTCACTGCTGGACATTCACTGGTGTGTGCTCCCTGGTGTGATGCATGCATGTATTCAGCTCTGCTTTTCTGTCCACATGGCGGCATGTTGAAGAGTGCGCGAATGAGAAATTGAGGTGCTTCACATCCAGAGCAGAGCTGTTCATTTAGATAAGAGCAGCAGTGTATTCAGGACATGAAACAGAGGGTTAGGGCCATGGCCTGTAGATCAGCCAGCAGCCCTGGATTTACCGGTATTTCAGGGGGAATTTAGTGGGGAAACTGGGACTAATCCTGTTTGTAAAAAGTCACAGGTAGAGGGATTAAGGCCTGTTGTGTTGTCAGCCTCAACATAGACACAGTCTTGGCAATAAGGAGGAAGAGATGTGTGCTGGTCTCTGAGCGTCTGTGTGTGCGTGTAATGGTGTTTTGGTTAGAGTATGTGAGAAATGCCAGGGGGATTTGCGAGGATGGGGGAGCGTAACTGACCTTCAGTAAACACACACGTACGCAGGCTCACACACACAGCCACATGCAGTGTGTGGATATTGCATTTCATGCTTATTCATTCATTCAGAGAATGCCATGTGAGATCAGAGAGAGTCTGTGGCGTAAAATACAAAGTCGCTCTCTGTTGCTTCTCTAAGTCGGCAGGAAACAGTCTCGCTCACCTTCACACATGCTCCGGCCTGTTTTTTTTTCCATTTGGCAACAAAATAGATTTGTATTGAAGAAAAATCAACATTTGCCTCGTAGGAGTTACTTCACATACTTAAAGAAAATTCAAGGTTGTTTATTTCATTTTATTTTATTTTCAACCTGGGGTTTATTTTGACAGTTTCAGGAATCATTTCTAGTGGTTGTTGTGGTATTTTAGTCATCAGTTTAATGACTGCAGCGATGACACAAGACACTATAAATACTAAATACTAAAGGTCTAAATCATATTGATCACACTTTACATTACAAATGAGTTTGTTATTACATCACCCACATATACATCATCAGTTATTCTGAGACTTCAAAAAATTGACAGAAAATCTGCATTAAAACTGCTTTAATTCGTCTCCTCCTGCAAGTCCCCCAACTCTATGGAAGTCCAATACTTCACAGAAGTAGAGGACACTTTAAAGGGCAGCAGCACCTTTTATGACACCCCCCTATTAGATTTTGGTAATTCTCATAATAGCCTGATATAGGACTTAGAGGACAGGACATGACACAGAGAGATTATTAAACCAGATGTTCTGAAATGGTGTGATCTCTCCTGTAAAATCTATGTCTCAGAGTTGCTAGCAGTTCCACCAAAGAGACAGTCCCATCCAAGCTTCTCATGTGGTTTTACTTCTGGCTGTGGTTCAGTTTGAGTAACCAATGCACTTTGGGTTAAGGTTAGGGAAAGATTGTGATTTTATTTAATTGTTAATAAAAAATAAATTAAAAAAAGCAATAAAAACATAATGCTGTAGTCACTATGAGTGGATCTGTGATGCAGGTTTGCCTGTTGTTTTTTAAAAAACAAATTAAATACATTGTCAGCAAACTTTGCTGATGCATTTAGTATCAACACTTCGCAACTTGCCTGGTGTGTTAAGGATATATTATTCAGGATTTTCCCATAAAAGTAACGTATAGACTCATACATAAATAAGAGTATGAGCCACGGGTGGCTGTGGCTTAGGTGGTAGAGCAGGTCGTTCACTAATTGGGTGATCAGTGGCTCGATTCTGGGCTCCTCCACTCCGCAAGTATCCTTGAGCAAGAGACTGCACCCCAAATTGCTTCGATGGCTGTTCCATCAATGTGCAAGTGTGTTAAGAAATAAGAAGCAGGTGGGACCTTGTTCAGTAGCTTCGGCCAAAAGTGTATGAAGGTGTGTGTGAATGGGTTAATGTGACTTCTAGTGTACACTCCTGTGTCTGGGATGTTTATGGGTGTGTATCCCACAGCACTCAGTTGAGGTCAGGATTTTTTAAAATGGTAGTGACCACGTGCCAGACCATAAGCAGCAGACATCCAGGAGACACAGCGCTGAAAAACACAAATATAGTGAGGCGAAATCCCAAACAAGAGTAAATTTTGGGTTGTCTCTTACATTCAGTCTTGCTGGCGAGCGTGTTTACAAGCAGTAACCGACAATGCTGCATAGTGTAACTTTAATTAGCAACATCTCCTCATTATGTAAATAGAAAACATAATTCATAATCAGCATTACTTTTTGTGTTTGCTCTCTCAAATTAGCTGTAAACTTCTTTTTTTTTTTTTTAGAAGACAGAGCCGGTCAGAGATGAATAGTATTTTAATCTCTACCTTTATTTTCTCTTGGAAAGACACACCGAGGAGCAATAGCTCTCTTTAACTAATGTGCTGAGTTGACGATTTAAAAACCAGACCACACTCGCACGAAACAAAACATTTTTTTTACAGACAGTAATCACTATCACAAAGGCATAAACAAATGCATCAAAATACATCGGAGGGCAATACGAGTATGAGCAAACATCCGTAAAGCATCCTTAATAAAATGATTTACAATTAGGATTAATGCTCTTTTAATGACGTATTTGAAACTTACCCAAGACACCAATGTATTAAGCTTTAAATCTGTTCTAAATGAGCCCATGATGCCATATCTGCATATCTGAAAGCAGACTCCCCGTGCTGCGTATTTATTGTTGAAACATTTAGATAAAATAGTAGTCTGTTGAGTACCATTTCACAACTAAGCATACGTCAGTGGTGCTGTCTTGTTACTTATGATTGATTGTTAAATGAATGAATGAACTTTATTTATATAGCACCTTTCGTGCACAGAATGCAGCACAAAGTGCTTTACAACACAGTGACAGAGACAAACAGCAAAGAAATAAAGTCATACAATTATATAGAACAACAGATAAATTAATCAGTCAATAATCAAGTAATAAAAATACATATTAAGGAAGTTAAAACAGACATCAGCCAGTTATATGCTTTATTTGAAAGACAGGTTCTGAGTCGTTGTTTAAATCTGTCCTCTGAGCCGGCAAGTCTGATATTTAAAGGCAGGGTGTTCCATATATTTGGGGCGTAGCTGCTAAAAGAAGCATCCCCAAAGGTTTTTGAAGCGACATTGGGAACAGGGTTCTCAGGGTTCGTGGAGGGACATAAGGTGACAGGGAATCTATTATATAGGAGGGGGCGATGCCTTTAAGAGCCAAAACAAATATTAGAAGGATTTTAAAATCAATTCTAAAAGATACTGGGAGCCAGTGTGGATTACCTGAAACAGGAGTTTTATGGTCTCTCTTTTTAGTTTTTATTAAAACCCTGGCAGCAGGTACAAGTATATAGCACATTTAAAAACAGACCAAAGTGCTGTACAAAAAAAGAATGACACACAGATACAGAGCAATATAAAATGCACACAAATATAAAACAGAAAAAAACAGTAAGAACAATTCAAATGTAAAAAGATTATAAAATACTAAAATATTAAAACCACTATAGACAACCAAAGGCCATTGAAAACATGTACGTTTTAAGATTTTTCTTAAAATTGTTAACAGTAGGGGAGGATTTAATTTAGAGTGGGAGGCTATTCCAAAGCTTTGGAGCAGCTACTGCAAAGGTACGATCTCCTTTTATCCACCAGCCTCGATCTCGGGACAGTTAAAAGACAATGTTTGGAGGATCTGAGAGGTCGGGAGCTGGAATAGGGACAGAGAAGATCAGAGATAAACTGAGGTGCCAGCCCATGTATGGCTTTAAAAACAAATAAAAGTACCTTTAAATCAACCTGTATTTGATGGGTAGCCGGTGCATGAACTAGCACTGGTGTAATGCTGTAAGACAAAGATGACTGGCCGGCACCCAGGTACAGAGAGTTGCAATCGTCCAGCTTTGAGGTGATTAATACAATGGTTACCTTACCTTACCTTAGCTATATTGTGTAAATAATAAAATGCAGTTTTTGTTAATGACTTAAAATGAGCTTTGAAATTGAGATCAGAATCTAAGATGAAGCTATTTAGCCATACGGCTGATATGAGCATCATGACGGTGTCATCAGCATAAATATGCTACAGCTGTGCATAAATTTCAACACATTGTACAGGACCTACTGTGGAGAACAGGACAATGCCCAAAATAGGTCTCTAATCCCTCATCGAAGCACTTACTTTTTTTTATTGGTTCACGCCACAGAGCAAAGAGAAAGGTCAGAGTCCAGACGAAATGCCTTTGACAGAGTACTTTGCGTTACGACCGAGACGCTAACGTGAACGTGCGTGCGCACACATGTGCATGCACATGCAGAGACACGCACTTGCACTCTGCATATGTGCACACTGTTACCTAAGATGTGCCACCAAATGTCCCTGCCGTCTGCCTCATTTAACCTGGCAGAGCACCCTGTAATAATCCTGCAGATGGCCACCTCTACTTTCTCTCTCTCTCTCTCTCTCTGTCTCTCTCCCTCTTTGACACACACATTTCCAAACACTTCCACTGCCATTTTTCTCTCCCTCCTACATCCAAATCTGCAAATCTGGCTTCAGTTGAGAGCCTCTCTGTCTCTGGCTCACATTACCTTCCGCTATGGTCTTTGTTGGCTCCCTGACCTTCACCAGCAATAGCTTTATTCATTTTATTTTGTAACATCTCAAGGCCACGGCAACCGGGCTCTTATTTTCACATCCAGAGAGGCACAAAGATACAGCAGGGATATTTTGTGTGCCCCTCAAACAAACCCGGAACAAAGCTTGCCAGCCGTGGCCAGAGCCTAAAACTTACCCAAACCAATTGCTGTCTTATTTGAGCAGCTGCAGCCGTTCCTGTCTCCACTTCATCTCATTCCTCTGTCCAATTCAATTTAATTCCAGGACACAAGAATAGGCAGAGCTTTCAGATTATTACAGTTAAGTCATCGCTCACTTTAATGATAGTAGTAGGACTTATTCTTTTAAAAAAATGCTCCATTTCCAAAGAGACTCAATCTCTCTGTCTCCATCTCCCTCCATCTCTTCCTCAAACATGCACTGCCTGTCTGTTTCGAAATTCAAGATGCATTTCAAAACATTATTGCCATATCAACCAAGGCTGCTATTAGCTTCTCTCCAGGACAGAGACAAGACAGGACATCAGGTACACATATAATTATACTCCCACGATGCAATATCCAATACCAGCGAAACCAATGAATTCTCTCTCCTTGCCTTTCATGCACACACTGTCGTTATGTCTCTCTGTCATGCACACACACACTCACACTATATTTCTTCCCATTTCTTGTACAGAATTTCCCAGCCCCCTAGAGGTGCAGATAAAATAATTGAGAAAAGAGAGACAGGAAGAGATAGGACTCCAACATCGTATGATGCCAGGCCCGAGCCAGCCAGCACTATATTCCTCACTTATTAATTTGACTTCATGAATGAGCCGGCATTGTGCTGTGAAAATGACTGGAGATTAGCACTGATTAAAGAGGGAAATCAGTTAACATAAGCACCACCCCCACATCCTCTCCAGCATCCCTCCTAATTAAATGCAGCCATGTGGAGCTGGGGCTTGTCGAGCCTGACTCTCTCCTGGGCCTCGGCTCCACTCCTGAAGCCCGCATATCAAATATGTAAACCATTTTCGATAGCGGACAGATGGAATTAATTATTTCCCACTAGTTGACTGATGAGGCTACATGAAAGTTAGTGTGAGCAATTATTTTTGACATTAATGGCGCTGTGTTTTTTTGTTTCCACGTCTTTACATGGGGCCGCGTGAAGACTCTGCAAACTGTTGAAAGAAACTATTGTCCTCGATGTTTTGTCATGTTCCTTTAATCTACAACAGACGGCACATTTTAACGCAGATTTGAGGCTTTGCTTTCGTGGCTCTTGTAAAGAAGCATTACATTGTCAGAAAGTGCTCCAGGTTGACTGATATCCAAGATAATGGAAGACAATTTCTAAGTACAGAACAGATGGTTTATTAGATCTGTTAAAGCTGACTACAAGGGTAAAATTGTTTTGTTTTGTTTTAGGAATATATAGTGAGAAAATGGGTGTTTCACCTCTGTGGTCATTCAAATCCCACAAATATAAATAATTAAAGGTTCCAGTAGTGTTGCTGGAGCATCACTCTGACATTCTGCCTGGAAGGTAAGGCACCCTGCAGCCAGAGGGTCACTGTCAGTGTCCACCCAGTCTGACATGGCCTTGGGCAAGACATTTAACCCATTTACTGCTCCAGAGGCAGCTCCCTTGCTCGCTCCCCTGCTCTGACCCCTCTGGTATCATGTCCGCATGGATATTTGTCAAATGGGGATATGGAGGAAAATAAAATTCCCCATGCTCGTTGTGTATGATGGAAAATTATGTCTAACACTATTCTTTAAAAAGGTGCTTTCCAGGGCCCTGAATGCCCCCCTGCAGAGGCCCTATTACATGCTCTACGACACCAGGGTGGCCTTCCAAAATTCATATTGCCTTTGGCCTTTCGTGCACCTGCATGTTGCATAAACATGAAATGGTTCATTCTGCCTGACTTACCGGTAAATTAAGTCCTGAGGCCGTCTCTAGCGTAAGAAAATGCATTTTTGACCCCCACCCTCCAGCCCCCACATACACACACACACACACACACACACACACACACACACAAGCTCCGTAAAGAAACTAATAGAACATCATAAACTGACTCAACCTCCACTCTGCTTTACACTTATTCATTCTTGTCCTCTCGAGCATGCATTACATCGCAGGGCGCCCTGCTAATGGAGAGAAATGATATTCA
Organism: Epinephelus fuscoguttatus; assembly: GCF_011397635.1. NCBI lineage: Eukaryota > Metazoa > Chordata > Actinopteri > Perciformes > Serranidae > Epinephelus > Epinephelus fuscoguttatus. The sequence goes on along the minus strand of NC_064756.1, from coordinate 9,334,063 downwards.
CATCATGAGAAAAGACGGAAAGGGGCGATCATGCACCTATTCCCTCTGAGTCACCAGCCGTGAATTTTACATCTGCGTCCCTTCGGTTGCAAGCTGACGAGCGAGGGGTGCGCTCCATGTATTATGGATGAGGTGGAAAGGATAGAGGCGAAGAGGAGGAGATGGTGAAGGAGTTATCGCGCAGAGATGGAATTGTAGACGAGAGGGTCTTAGCGGTGCCTCTCTGTTGTTCCTTCAACGAGACACCTTAGCGTGGGCCATTAGTACGTGCGCACTTGGGAGAGTCTGGTAAACACATATACACCCCTTGGCTAACACACACACACACAGACACACTTACTGACTTGATACATCCACAAAAAACAGGGTTTTAGACCCTAGAGGCACTTGAGGGCTTGGTTAGATGTTTTTTTATCACAGTCTCTCGGGAGGTGTAGAGTAAATAGGAATGGGCTAATGCACCCCGAAAGAGGAGGCGGAGGAATGCTTTAACAGCTCACCTGACCGTGGCTGAAGGCATATCTAAAATAGCTGTAATAGTCTGGAGCTGCACTTCATTTGATAGTAACGCACCCTGAGAGTGTGGTTTCTCCTTCTGCAGCCGCTGGTGTACAGAGAGCATGGCAAGACTCAATGCATGTTTCACACAGTGGTTAGAGAGACTTGAGATTGGCTTGATTTGACAGAAGCTCGCCAGGAACATGACATCCTCCCTCCCCCCTCCCCCCTCCCGCACTGTGTCGAGATGACAGCATGAACCTGTGCTGAACTGGATGTATTTCTCACATAGTCGAATTTCGTCATGAAGCTGCAGCACGCATTTGTGGGAAATGTGTGGGCTGCTCTTTTTAAAATATTGTTTTCAATACTGTCGCAAGAAAATGAATCATCGTCTCAAGTAATGTGTGAAAATTAGCATCTGTTGTCTGTTCATGAGTTGTGCTGTTTCTGAATCGGTGCAAAACATGTTTTTGATCTTCAGGCTGGTATTAAACTTACTGAATCACTATCCGTATTCTTATTCCTGCATAAAAGAGCCTTCCTTTTGCAATAAAGAGACATGTTCTACACTGGGTTCATTCATCAGCCATTATTAGTGCATAGCCAACGAGTGATTCATCTATATTTCATGCCCGTTTCTTATATTTGTGGCACCAGGATATGAATAAGGTGAGCTTGATTTGTCTACTGATTTTACCATGTTTTTGTTAAGAGGTCAGCAGTGCAGCTGACCCGAATCTGGTACATATTTAATACTAACGTGCAAGTCATATTCGTGAGGTGCCTTTGATTTCAACTTAATTCATGTAATGGCTTTGCCCTTGCTGGACTGTTTTATTCCCCCTTAGTTGTATTTGAGAATATAAATCAAGCGCACCTTGAGCGCAGGAGGCAGAGAAGCCTTTTGGCTGGGCTCTGGTATGCTATACTTCACTCTGTATTGAAGGCGTCAAGGGCTTTCTGGCTGATGTACTTGATCCGGCCTGACGGATGTGTATCTCTGTCTCACCACAAGTGACAATTACGCTGACAAAGTGTAGTCACAAACGAAGGAATGTCCTATATATATCATGGAAGTTAATAGAGTAAGCAGAGAAAAGCTAGGCCAACATCCGTTATAGGCTGCATGGAGGTGGAGTGTGTGTGTGTGTGTGTGTCTGTGTGTGTATATGTCTGTATGTGTTCTGCATGTATATTATGTTTATTTACATGGTATATAATGTGGTGATTTGTATTTTGAACTGTGACTGCAAACTGAGTTTCCCTCATGGGGCTATAACCATTTAAATTGGATTGTTTTGTACTTGCACGTGCTGTTGTATTGTGTTGTGTTGTGTTGTTTTCTGTGTGTATGTGTGTGTGTGTGTGTGTGTGTGTGTGTGTGTGCGCGCGCGTGTGTGCTCGCAAGCGCACATGTGCAGAAAGTAATTTGCAAACCAATGAATTCCCTTGCCCGACTCCTGATTTCATTTAAAGCAAATTTCATATTTTACCAAAGAAGGGAGGCAACAGTGCACTTCCATACTTCATTCCTCCCCTGTGTCCCTGATATGGAATGTTTCCACTTCTCAGACTGAGGGAATGATGCTGACTGGCAGGCCCTGTAGGGGACCTACTAGCTCAGTATGCTGTTACAGTACTTAATCAATATAGCAATGCTTCAACCATGACTTCAGTGCCGGCAGAGGAGGCTGCTCACCGCTTACGGGATGTTTTCATTCATATTGGAGCCATGACACAACTCAGTTTTCACTTTAAAATCAAATATTTCTCATTGATAAATCTGATACCTACTCTTACAGTAGAATAAAGTAGAGTAGAATACAAATTGAATGTCCACCAGTGTAGAAAATATTCCCAACATAAAAGCAGCAAAAGAACATGTAACATAAAACAAGTAACATACAGTACAAATGTGGCTCTGACACAAAAACAACACAAAAGACCACTAAAACATCCACTACAATACAACACACAGGTAGATCAATTAATAAATGTGGCTCACAAAAACAGTGGCATCTCTAAAAAATTTCTTAGGGGTGTAGGGGCCACTGAAAATCTTGGGGTGACACACCAAAATCAAAAGTGATAACTGAGTTTCAGGAATCCAGTTATGTTGTTAAAGTATAAAGGCCAGCTGAGTCAATGTCAACATAGAGAGTTAAGGCTTTATGCAGACCCTAGGCCGTAGCCTATACACTAGGCCTACACCATTGTGGGTTTTTATACTTGTCTGGTGGTGTGTCTGTGTCACTCCGCAGTTACACCTCCAGACCACTAGTCAGCGGCAGGGTTTCTGTGAAGTGCTGTAGAGTTCAGTTGATTCAAAACACACATTAAACATGGTTTAATAGAGACAGTTTCAAACACAAGTACACAAATCAGCTTTACTATAACTCGCAGCATTCACAGACAACACACTTGTCTCTTGCTGGACACATTTTCCCCACAAATACAACATGCTAATATTTTTAGCACAAGCCTATGGCATTTTATATTGTATAAATTAGCCTAGCCACTAATGGACTTTTCCTCTTCTCATATGAAGCCAGGAATAACAGCAAAAGCTCCATTCAGGGTCATTACAACTCACAAGGTTCACTGACAAAACAGTTGTCTTATATTAAACACATTTTACCAAAAATGTTAACGTGGTAACATTATTAGCACAAGCCTATGGCATTTTATATGGTATAAATTAGCCTAGCGACGAGTGGAGATTTCCTAAAGCAAAAATAAATCATACACAAAACTTAAAAAGGTATTTTACAGAGACAAGACATTAACTAAGAACAAGCCTTCTCCAGGTTAGGGGAGACTTGCGTGTACCCATCGAACCAGTTCAATTTAGATATTTTGAGGTAATAGTTCAAGGGACCCCTTTGAACATGGCCATGCCAACTGTTTGCTCACCAAAATTTAGCCTCACTTTGCAGCATTATTTAGCCCCCTTACGAACAAGCTATGACAACATGGTACCAATGGATGCCTTAGGTTGTCTTGTTTCAAAACATTCCACTAGCTTTGCACTTACTTAAAAAGTGCACCACAGCACCGTAACACAGCAATATCTGCCTCCAATTATTTTTTGTCGGGGATCAAGGATGCAGCTGAGGAAATAAAGGATGAGGACTGTCTGTCAGGATGCTTAAGGCTTTATCTCTTGTCCTGACAGTATACAGCTTGCTCAGCATCATCTGGAGCATCCCAATGATTCTGCTGGCAATGTTGACCTTTCTGGACAGTTTGTTCCAAAGCCTTCAGTACAGGCGACCAACTATGAAGGCAAGCGGAATGTTAAGTTGAAGCTATTTGTACATTTCTCAAAAACATGGGAGGACTGTACCAAGACATTTGAAACAGCAAATCTGAAATTTGATAATTTATTTTAGTCTTATCAACACTGATCTCCAAATTGTTACGTTTGTACCATGTCTTCAGAGCTTGTGTTTGGGCCAAATATTCAGCTTCACTAAAGGAATATGTTTCTGAAGACGGCAAACTAAGTTCATGTGCATACTTAAGCAAGCAAAAACACACTTTAGAATACACTTTTATCATAAATTTACGCATAAAAGGAGATCAGAACGGGAGAAAGAACAGATCCTTGAGCAGCACCAGTATTACGTTGAGCAAGTCAGACATAGTTCCACTGACACAGACTATAGGTGCTTTTCGTTTTGCTAACTTATACTTCCTTGCTTCTTCTCGCAACCCATGACCCAGAAACAGCCTCCCATTTGCCATCATTGGGAATTTTCATATCCTTTAAATGCACCTTGGGAAGACAAGAAGAGAGGAGGCTTCTGGAGGAGCTTAGAACAGAAGAACAGAGGTGTATCCCATGTAAAATATTTCTTATCAAGATGTTACAATCAGCACTGTGGTCATATTTATTTCAGTCAGGAGAAACTTGTTCTGATAGAAAAGAATATTTATTTACATGTGCACATAAGTATGAGAAATGTGAAAAGTCTTTGGCGATTTGACCCCATCATGATGTCATCTATTCTAGGAGGGTGGTTAAGGCGTAGTAGATTAGGGAGCCCCCTCCTATGGAGTCTAGATGCTGGTGGTGATGAGATGAGATGAGATGAGATGAGATGAGATGAGATGAGATGAGATGAGATGAGATGAGATGAGATGAAGAGGGAGCTGAGGATCTGGATGTGAAGAGGAGTGGGCTTTTGATGAGCTCGTCCTGGGCTCTGGATAAGGTGACTGGAGGTGAATGAGGTGGAGGAGGGCATGATGATTCTGCCTACAATGACAGCTGACAGGAGCAGAGAGGAGAACAGGTTTAAAGTTTGGCAGCAGCAACATGAACTACTGAGGGAGATCATGATTGGCTAACTGGGAGAGGGAACACCCAAAGCCACACTTTGAATTCTCTCTTCCTCGTTGCCATGACTCCTTGTTGCAAGTTTTCAGCAGCGTAGACGCATGAGTTTGACATCATAGTTTTGCGGTGTGCAATGGTGAGAAAATCAAGCTGGCATTTATAAAAGGAATTGATAATCTTGGAGGATTACTATTCTGATGGATCGGCCAATTTGGAAATGGTTCTTAACTGGAACTGGTTCTCAGTTCCCATTTGTAGCAGTAACTGACGTCACTTTAGACAGACGCTATGGAAATGCTTTGGCTCCTCCATCCTTGAGTCTCTTACTTGCATCTCTCTTCCATATCCTTACTTGGAGGAGCTAAGACGCAAGTTAGGGAAGTGAGGAGACATGTAAGCATAACAAAATGCTTGTAAGTGGTCAACTAAAGAAAACCTCCTATTTACAGAATTAAGACACCATTAACCCTCACATCAACAAGTCTTTGTATTTTTTTGAAACTTAAGCTGAACAAAAATCCACAAGCAGTGCCCATGTATCCTTTAGGATGCATTAGATGTTTGGTAATAATATTTAACATAGCAGTGCATCATCTGTACCTCTGCGACTTTTGTAAGCAAATTAAAGTCAGTATAAATTCCAGTTTTCTTTTAAGCCTCATGCTTGACTTAACTATGGAATTTTGAAGATTACAAGTCTTATTTGGTGTTGAAATAAACACATTTTGATTAGAGTCTTACCCATGATGTCATTTTTAATCAGCGACTGTACGCATGATTTCTGTTTCCTCTGTATTTATTCAGTGTAATGACAGTGTTGCCCAGTTAGAGTGAGGCTCGAGCATTTTCACCTTCACTTAAAAGTCTTCACCAACAGTGTATGGTGTAAGATAAAGCGCAGCACTGTGCAATGCTGATAACAAACCCCCGGTATGACTTGTGCTGGTTGCTACGGCGGCATATTTTAGCTGTGAGAGAAGTTTTTGCTCGTGAAAAGTATTACATAGTCAGCAGAATAAAACCAACCATCTGTGATAGCCCACATATGCATAAACACTTGCTTGCACATGCTATTGCACACACTTTGTTCTCACGCACAATTATCGACCAAAGCAGCAACCTCCTCACACACACACAAACGCACACACACACTGACAATGAATTCCATCAACAAACCCCACACCCACCCCTGATAGAAGCACTTGTTCCACAGTGTGGTGATATTACTATTGATATTGAGGGTTCACCACCTTGTGCAAAGTCAAGTGTTTAATTGAGAGTGAGTAAAGCGTAGGTTTGTGCCGCTTTGGCCGCACTCCACCCAGCAGCCTGTGAAATAGACTGTATTTCACGCCACTTCCACCAACAGACGTGAAGGAAATGACACCCGTGCCTCATGTCTCAGCACCATCTCCTTTGCTCGCTGAAACATAAACACCTGAAAAATTTTCATAGGTTTACTTATTTCATGCATTCCTCACCTCCCTATTTCACTTTAACGCTCGCATGGCTCAATGGCTGCGATCATTTGGGGTGAGGCAGCGATGTGGTGGAGCGAGAGAGACAGACCTAAAGGGAGATGGAGAGAGGTGTCGTGCGGAAGTTGCTGAGGTGACGACCTGATTGATTTTTAAATGAACTCGAATTTGTGGGGTTTATTCCCTTTTGCTCAGTGCTTGCCTGCAGTCCTGACAGGCTTGGATTTTGATTTGGTCAAGAACAGCACTGGCAGCAACAGTAAATAGTGGGATGATTGGGGGGTGTGGGAAGGTGGGGGTAAACGGCCTTGGTGAAGGGTAAGGATGGGAAAAGAGATTTTTTATTCCTCAGTTAAGCTTGCTGACATCTTGAGTTCCTGTATATTTTTGTAAACATATACAGCTGAGAATTGCAAAGCATCCAGCGCCTGTATTGACTTTTTAAAAACGCAACTGGGATTAATTATCCACCTTAAATATGCACGTCTAAGCCTTTGGAGGTATTTAAAGCTGCACTCATCTGTATTTTTATATTAACAATAAATGAAATGGCTACTTGCAGTATGAAAGGTGTTGCTCAAAGTGATGAACCCACAGAGAATTATCACCAAATTCTAGTTTCCCTCAGTTCTACGAAGCGTTTTAGCATCTTTCAGCTCAATGTTTTGGTTTTATGGCCCACAACTGTACTGACACTCCTCACAATGACCTTGTTAGTCAGTCAAAGTCTCTTGTAAATACAGTGTGCAGACAGACTTAGGAGTTCTTAGGAGCTGGTGGAATCAAAATAGAACTAAAAGGAGAGTGTTGTTATCAGGTTGCCAGAAGCACAACTCCAAATGAATGCTACTATAGCTCTTTAACTGCTGGATTCGTAAATGAGCAGCTGTTTGTCAACTTTATAACTTGTTAATCTGTTATTACATCTTGTCTCCCTTTTCACAAATTGTTTAAAGCTGCATTAAATAATAGAAGAAAAAAATTAAGTGCTGCACAGGGTCAAGACACTAGCTGCAGTAAAAGTGTAAAAACTTCAGGTGCACTTCAAGGAGAGGAAAGGAATTAAAAACAATCACTGTCCAAGCTTACTCAGTGTAAGCTGGTGGTGGTGTGGGCTGGCAGTCAAAAAACACATTCAAGGCACTCTGATTATAACTATAAATCTTCATTCACATGGGATAGACCAATGCATTTTGATGTTAGACAGTCTTCATCAGGGTTCATCAAAATACATTGGAACAGGTGTGGTAATTTAAAACCAATCAATCATGTGACGAAGGTCATATGACATGTTGGTAGCGCCTGCTCAAAGGAAACCACTTGAAAGAAAAAACAATGTGACAATAAGGAAGTGGAAATGAAAAACAACATTAAAATGGAATAAGAGCTGTTTACTGTGACAATCCTGTACATGAAGAGAAAAGTATTGGGTTGTATAGTGTGGGAATACTTGAAAAATACCTCATGATACTTCACAAAAAGACATGAAATAGCAGTGTAGTTAGAATGTATGGGACTCACAAAGAATCACCTTCAGTAATATATGTCCAAATATGTGAAATGCGTCAGTAAATAATCCACTCCTGAATTTTAAAGCCTTTAGGTGTCTTTAAAAAAGCACTTGCTAACAAGTAGCTAAATGAGACCACAGAACGTCATCACACAGATCGCCACCTTTACAGCCTTGTTGTAGTGGGGATGTTTCGTCATCACTGTTGCCAACTCCTCAGTAAGAAAAGTAGCTATTTGCTGTCCTAAAAGTCGCTAGAAGTCACTAAATGACGTCATCGCCTAATTTGCGTAATTGTCCATATGCATGTAATTGTAATGGCTGCTGTAGGAGAGAGGAATAACGTCGTGAGAGAGACAAAAAAAAAAACACCCTGAATATGTTTAGAACTACAAATGAACCTTCTTTCAGTGATTTATATTAGACAACGAAAATTTTACATTTACTGTACATCCCGCCCTGACTGTAAACCAGGTCGGGATCAGCCAGCGGCGGTTCCGCGCATGCGCGATTCACTTGCAGTCTGGACGTGGAGGGGTTAACATCTGCTTTGACTGCAGCTGGGAGGGAGGACTGGGCCGTCTGTGAGTGCTTTGGGGCGAGAGAGGAGCCCACGACAGCATCCGCTGCTCGTTGAGAAGAATAAGAATGATACGTGCTCTCACAACAGAGTCTCCAGAGGTCTTCAATAACATCAGAAAAAGCCACCAGATTTGTTGCTAGTCGCTTTTTTGAAAAAGAGTTGCTAGAGGGGTCTGAAAAGTCGCTAAATATAGCGACAAAGTCGCTAAATTGGCAACACTGTTTGTCATGCAGCCATAGAATAATTAGTTTGTAGTCTAACGTTAGCTTTTCGTTTATACCGATTGAAAGAAACACTTTGAAAATGATAAAAGTGTTGTTTATTTATGAAGATAATGTTTCTGAAGAAAATGTGTGAGAATAAGAAACTTGTGTTGCCACACATCTTATTTTCCGCCATAATCCAAAATCCAGTGGGAAAATCCCACAGGACTTCAGATGAGGAAGCCAGGGCAATTTTAACTCCCACATTGGCTTACAAAAAAACCTCATCCCTGCAGCGCTATCAACCCTGACCCCCCGAAAAAGAAAAAAGATCTTTTTTTTTTGTTCTTATTTTAAAATCAGTTTTATTCCAGTAAAACAAAATATGATGTGTGCTTACATAACCTAGTAGCAACCATTTTTAACCAATAACATCATGACATCCATCCATCAATCAGTCTGCAGCCTCTAGCCTCATAGAGCTAAGATTAAGTTAGCTAGCTTACAGTAGTGTGCCAGGTAAATGTGGCTAAGATTTATTTACTTTAAGGAAAGTGGTATCTGTGACAGGTCCAGATTATGTGCAGAGCATATGACAGTGGACTACTTCAGGGACTAATGTTACATGGAGCATGCAATGAGCTCTGTGTGTCTGTCCCTGATGGATACTACTATCCCATTGGAGTTATACTGTCGAGGCCTCACTCTTTTGACATGCCTACTTTTTAGAAAATCTAATCGAATTCTTCTCAGCATTCTATCCTGCCTGCTTATCCTGTTTCACTCAGAGAATGTCGTGATACGGAAGCTAGATACTCTTGAAATGCCTTTTTACCTGCACTTAAAGAGAAGTTAAAAAGGTTACCTTCCTATCACTTGAAAAGCACCAAAACCAGTGTTGTGACTGCTTAATACACATTACATTGTAACTCAAAGTACATTTAATAAACCATCCACAAATAAGGATTAGGGCAGTATTTGTCTAAAGGCTGAAGTTCAAGACACTGTATAGCAGCATACTGTACCCTCAGTGATGGAATTATATTGAAAGACTGTCTGCACTCACAAGATACCTGCTTTCAATAAATGCTTTTAATATTTTCAAGATGCACTGCAGCAAATTAATGAGATATTTTTAGCCTTTGGCCCTCCTCAGTATCAGAAGTCAACAGAGGCATGCAGTCTGTGAGCGCTGGCATTCTTTAATTTAGTGCCTCTAAATCTTCACCTGCTCAAGTGGGTGGCCAAAATGTTGAGCATGTCTGATTTATTGTTTCAAGGACTGAGTTGCAGCTAGGAGCCAGGCCTTGAAATCATGTCCAAAATGCAGGGATGTCAAAACAGAAGTAATGTGATCCCTATAAGTCCTAGTCAGCAATTCCAATTTACACACAGTGGCTGACAGGAGCGGACTCCAAAAGGATAGATGACTGTCCTTTACCAAAGACGACCAAGTTTTAGTCTCAAGTACAGCTTTAGTTAACTGCACCATATGCTGATACTGAAATGCCACGCTGAGGTATGTGTACGCTGAAGACAGGACACACTTTCTATATAAGAGTATGCACTGTAACTGGATTGGCCTCCTGGGGATGATGGTGCTCTGAATGAATTATAAAGCCATGTCTTGCGATTGGTGAAGCACACAAGTAAAAGCTCATTAAACTAGTAGAGTGGGAGACAGATGGAAGTCTGCTTGTCTACTTCTCTCTTCTAATGAGGTTGTCCCTGGGAAGCTTAGTGACTGATTTCTATTAGGAAAGGGGGGTTTGGAGCAAAAGAGACGGGTTGGGGAGAGGATGGAGAGGGAGAACGAGGCTGTGTTTGTGGTTTTATGGTCTACTTCCACATTTAGACTTAAACTTCTATTCCTCCAGGGAAAGACACAGTGAATGTGCCAGTGACTTATGAATCCCTATAAAACTTCTTATTCCTCGCCTTGGTTATGTAGAGAAACTTTCTTTGTCACACTTCTGATGAGTCAAAGCTGAATTTAATCTCTTTTTCTTTGTGCAGAGGATAGAATAGGGTGTCCTTAAAAACTCTATTGTCGTAGACAGCGGGCAAAAGGTAACTTTTTTCAATTCCGAGCAATATGAGTTGCCATGACATGCCACACATTTCCATGGCAACAAACCAAGTTATCGCTGTTCATGTACGGGAATAATGTGGTTGCAGAGTGTTGTTAGCGTCTGACCTCATGATATTCTTCTGAATAGCCATTCATGCGAGCCTGATAAATCCCTGTAGCCTGCACAATTCCTGACGAATAATTATAACATTTTCTTCATTGTGAGTATGACAAGTGCAAAAAGAAAAAAAAAAACAAGCAGTTGGCTCATGAATTTACTTTCCCACTGGCAAAATCTTGCGCATTAACTTTAGACTTTGCTGCTAAGTGCATGTATTTTTCATTAATTTCTTCCTCACCAGTGTCCTTTAGCCCGATACCGAGCTCAGCGATGAACATCTCTCTCTGCCACAAGCTTGGTTTTTATTAGTGTAAAATGTGAAGGCATCATTTATTAAGACATGGCTTTATGAATAATTTGTTCATTCAAGGTTTTCATCTCTGAGACATAACAACTCGTTCCATCTCCCAACTTCTCTTATGTTGCTGCTTGGTCAGTGGCCCTCATTACAGTATCTGATACTGACGCACTAAGGCACCCTCTAGCTTAAGTGTGAGACACTCAGAACCACTGATGTAGTATGAAGAGCAGGAAAGTCTGTGTGGAGAGGAGGTCAGGTCTTTCACCTAGCAGACTGCTGTTGATGTCCAATGTAAAACCAGAAGTCAACCTTGAGTTATTTTATTCAACCACACAAGTCACATTACGTACCTAACTTATGTATGAGAGAAGGTAAATTTAGTATTTTTCAACCTGGACCTTATTGTTCCATGTTTTGTGTGGAAGTGACTTGGTCCAGTTTTGAGTGAGATCACTCCAGCCAGCAGCGGCAAAACAGTCTGCATTGAAATCCCTGCATCCAATTTAGCACTTTAAATTAACATCCACTGAAAGTGCTTGTTTTTGCCACTGACATGCTCAGATTGTTGTTCTGAGTACTTTATGGAGAGGACCCTACTGAGGTTTTGTTTAAGAGTAAGATCCTTTATTTTAAACCAGAAACAGCCCTAAAATCACTCTTTTCAAATCCACCAGACTTCACCGAATACAAAGTAAAAATTTGTCTTGTGTTGTTTCTCCACTGCTCCAACAATCACAAACCCTGGTTTGGTTAAAAATCACCCGTAATTCATCCAATTAGATGTGAAAATATGCTGGCTCTATACACACTTGAATTAGTCTTTATTTAAATGGAGTCTGGTGTGGGTCTGGGTCTGTTTCTGGTGAAACAAATCTATAACAATAAGGTCTATCTCTGTGGGGACCCTTTCCATAAATTGTCAGACACTTAGAATAACAATCTAATCCTGTCAGTGGCAAAAACAAGCACTTTCAGTGGACGTGCATTGATATCATTCAATCTCCCATCCTGATTACATTGTAGCCAGTTTTGCCCCTGCTGGCTGTAGTGCTCTTGCTCAGTACTGGACCGTTTTCCATAATTGTTGCTCCTATTAGACACAAAAGGCTTGCTTTGGTCTGAATCAGGGACTAATTTTGTTACACAGTTGTATAATTGCTTAGAGTTGGTTCGTGTTCTCACGGCAGCATTTACAAGCGGACCAGATCAAATGCCTTGTGCGGGAAAGCTGCTCTTGATTGGTCAGAATTTCCATGTGTGAAAAATCCAGGAAGTAAAGCAAACGTTGAAGAAGAGTACACTTGCAAGATAAATGTGACACTTTCTAATGTCACAATGGAGGGACAACTACGCAGGTTGATTTTAGCGCTGCTCATCGTGGACTATATTGCTGTCATTGTTCATTTTAGTCAAACCATACAGTTTGAAAACGAGGCGCGGCTCCAACTAGAAAACAATGTTTTGATGCATTGGATGTGCTGAATGTGCATATTAAGGCAGTACAGGAGGAGGCGCACATTAATAATCCTCCAGGACTGTAACATGCTCATGTTTAACCCAAACAATGTGTCATGTGACTGCAGTTGCTTCAGATCCAGGTTGGAACAAGTTCTCACCACAAACGAACCGCACCAGAGTTAATTTGTAAGCGGACCGAGACCACCTCTTCAAGAAGGTCTCGGTCCGGTTGATTTGGTGCACACCCAAGTGCGATTGCTGTGTTCACACCTGCCCAAACGAACCACGCCCAGAGTTCGATCTAAAGTTAAAGTTTACGTTATGTAACAGAGGTATTTTTTCAAATTATTATTATTAACCCCAAACTGTGGTCTTTACTTAACCAAGTGATTTTGATTCCTAAACCTCACAGGAAGTTTATTTTAAAAAAGACACTGTTCATGTAATGATTCGATGATCCAAAGCTGATGCTAGTGAGGCATCATAGTTTTAAACATAGGGCCCCAACATGTGTTGGAGATGCTTTATTGTAGGTTGCATTCTAGGCAGGTGTGCTTTGACCTCTCTGTTATTCTAGACAGAGATCATCAGAGACATTTAGTCTGAAAGGCTCATTCAAGGATGAAATATCATCTGTGATTAAAACATTGATGGCGCACATTTAATTTTCTCCATCAGCATCAGTCAATAGTCTGAATAACTTATGTCAGGCTTCGGGAAGAGATTTGGATGTTTGTATTGACTCACCATCAAGCTAAATTACATATGACTCCACAAATTCACAACAGATTAAATCCAAGCCTTTTCTTTTTTCCTTTCAGTTGCCTAAATTCAAAGGCAGCATACAAACCACGCAGCAGGAAGAAATGGCTCACACCGAGGTTATCACTTACCATGTACATTTTTGCCCAGATTCCCAAGTCCAAAGCTGCGTTCCCTGTTGAGAATGTGGTATTTAAATGAAGAAAAGAAGCTGCCTCTACTGTTTTACCGTTTCCACCATCTGGCAAGATTATCATCAGCACAGCTTTGCTCCCGGAGAGCCATTACAGGAAGATGAAGTAAGATGTGGGAAGTATGAATTGTGAAAGTCACTCCAGTACCATATGGAAGACGCCTAAAGGATCTGAAGAGAAAACTCTTGATTGCCTCAATGACATTAACTTTATAAACACCCATGAGCTTTTACTTAACTGTCTTCCCTTAACTCCTCTCTCATTTAGAATAATATTTCTCTTGGATAAAATATTGTCGCATCTTTTCATGCCTGCATGTTGAACATTATCACTTTTTTATTTTTTTAAGCAGGGAACCTCCGAAATTAGCTGCCACAGGGATCTATAGTCTGCAACAGTGATCAGGCAAATGTTTCTAAGGAGATGGATGGTTTTCATTAAGTTTTCAGAATGAAACAGAATGCCAACAAATTGCAGCCAATATTGCCAGTTGAAGTTAAATGGATGTATAACAAATGCAAACTCTTTCTCTGTTCTACATTTCTCCGCTGTTACAATGAATCTCAAATCTACTTAATCCCTCTTTGCTGTTGTTTATTGGCTATTTGTGGACATGGAAAGGAATGGGCTACAGAGACTGGCATTAGCGTTCAGCAGACTGCTTTTACACTCCCATCACACAAATGTAATAATATAGAAAACACTGACGATACAGACAATTTAAAATGTCTGACAAGATCAGAACATGAAATACGATAAACATTGTGACATGAATAATTGTCTTTTAAAGATGTTTTTGTCATTTAATTATGACAGTAAAATAAAAAGTACATAATGTGTATTGTCGTTGTCTAAATTGCTTTAATTTGGGCGTTTTAAATCTTCCATATGATATAACCAGCTGTCATATTCTCAAAGCTTGTGAGGCAGCACTTTCAAATAAATCTAGATATGTTTCTAAGTTGTGTTAATGGTGTTGACATTTGCAGGTCAGTTGCATCTCTCATTTTCATGGCTTCAGATCATTCTTACTGCCAATCACTGGGGGTTCAACCGGGAACAGTTTGAACCTCCGGTGATTTCACGCTTGCAAATATGCAGTCCTGAACCAAATCCCCCTGAATGTCACCATGCACGCCAACACTCTGGGTTAAAATAGTTTGACATGTAGTCTTTCTCCAATTTTCTTGAGATGAGCTTCGTTGACACCTCTGCCCACTGCTGCCAGTAAAACTGAACATAATTTCAATTCCCAATACACCTGAGGTGAGCTTGCAGAGATTTAGCTGGCTGGGCACAGGGCTGCCACAGGTGTCACAGAAAGAGAGAAGATACTATTTTCACACATGCCAAGCATGGTGCAATTTTATTCAGTTTGGAAGGTCTGGCCGTCAAAATGCCAGTTACAGTAGGGCCAGCTGAGCCCAGTTTGATTGTGTCACAAATGCCCCGGTATCTGGCTCCCAATACAGCTGGGGCTGTTGTGAGCTGTGGAGCTGTGACTGTTCAGGTGGAACTGTTGGTGTGCACTGTTAAAGAGCTACAAACAGAGTTCACAAATACTTAAAATGCATACATGCATACAAGTAAAGGAGTACGCACAAACACACGTACACACACAGTCCACTTGAGCCTGCTGGCATTCTTTTATGACTCACAGTGTCACGCTGGCAGCCAGAGGTTATTATAGCTGTCTGCCTGCCCAGG